>NW_027116757.1:68416-80022 GCF_000696795.3 Halyomorpha halys | reverse complement strand
AATATAAAGTAATTGTGGGGTGTGACCTGCTAGGGAAGGTGGGTGCTTGGATTAAGAATAGCAAAGGAAAATAGAATATTAAGATAGGAGGTAAAACCTACAAATGACGTCAACACCAGAGGAATGAGGGTGCACGGATTGGGGCAATGAATCAAACTGAGGACTGGAGACAGCGACTCAAGAGAGAATACCAGGATATTTTTTTTACAGAAGGGGATATCCTCGGAGCGACCGGGAAGACTGTCCATGAGATCCCACTGAAGCAGGAGAGAGTAACATATGTAAAAGAAAGGAAATACCCACAGGCACTATGTCACCACATCCGGGAGGAACTTGAAAGTTTAAAACGACAGGGAATCATTATTGAGATTCCCATACAATAGTCCTGTATGGGCGGTTAAAAAAAAGAGTGCGCCTGGTGAAACTACTGAAAAGTACAGAGTGGTGATAGATTACAGGAAGCTGAACGAGAATACCATTGATGAAAAGTATCCAATACCCAGATTTGAAGACATTTTAGACAGGCTAGGCGGGGCGACGGTATTCAGCACACTGGATTTGAAGGCTGGGTATCATCCTATATATATATATATATATACATAAATTAAGATGCACCCTGATGATTAACATAAGACGGCATTCACTTTTGAAAGGGGTCACTATGAGTTTATAAGTATGCTGTTTGGCCTCAAAAATGACCCCATAACCTTTCAGCGCCTGATGGACGAGTTTCTGAGTGGAATTGACGAATCCGTTAGTCAGAATTACATGGATGACTTCCTTGTGTTTAGTAAGAACGAGATTGAACACGTGCGACACTTGAATAGCATGTTCCAGAGAATAAGACATTTTGGGTTCAAATTGTCGGGGGAAAAGTCGGCGCTGGGGCAGGAACAAATAAAATTTCTGGGTCATACAATTTCTAAGAAGGGAGTTAAACCAGACCCGGATAAAGTTTCAGCAATCCAGAAAATGGCAGTACCTAGTGACATAAAAGGAATCCGGAGGTTGTTGGGGACTCTAAATTATTACAGGAGGTTTGTTCCAGAAATGGCGGAGTATCTCGTTCCATTCTATAACCTACTCAAGAAAGACAGGAAGATGATCGTCACCCCGATGATGGAGGACAATATCAGACGGTGCATGGAGAGGTTGCAGCAAGAGCCGGTACTACCTTTTCCTGATTTTAATGATTACCACAGATGCGAGTGAGTATGCGCTAGGAGTGGTGCTGTCTACGGAGGGTGATGAGGGAGAGCGCCCAGTGGCGTATGCCAGCAGGTTCCTTACGGAGACGGAAAGTAGATACAGCGCAATGGAGCGAGAACTCTTGGGAACACACTATTCAGTGTGGGCCGTCGATCACTTTAGACCATATGTGTTCGGAAGAAGGTTCAAGATACATACTGATCATAGACCACTCCAGTGAGTGGGAAAACTAAAGGAATCATCAGCTAGGATAACTGGCTGGAAGGATCTTCTAGCACAATATAATATGGAGGTTATATATAAACCGGGCAAAGAAAATGTGGTGGCCGATTGGTTGTCTCGAGCCATAACCACGAACGCTTTGGAACAAGAAAATGGGGAACCATCCGGTGTCATGAGGGAATGGATGCCCAGATATGAAGACCAGGATGAAGCGGAAGAAGATGGTAGGGAAGAATCTTCGAATAACGAGAGTTTGGCTGAAGAAAGACCAGGGGATATTGAGGAAATAGAGGAAATAATTAATGACAAGAAGAGGCAAATTATTTGGAAGACAAAAACCACCGGAGTGACCAAAACTAAACATAGTGAGTACGGGAGAAGTAAAATAACGACGATCTGGTCGGAACCAGGCGTGAAGAATGAACAGATATGTAGAATTTTGAAGAAAAGCCAGGAGAAAAACATCACATGTATGTTGGCAACGAAACCGTATGGGAGAAGATTAAGCGTCTATGGCGTGATGGAACAGATTGAAATGGACAGGACATACATCCGTTGTAAATTGATGGTGGAAACCCTTCTGGAAGAAAATCAACAAAGAGAAGTCATCTTAGCGTATCATCAGGGAAAGACAAATCACCGGGGAATCCATGATACTATGGAAGCGTTAAAGAGAAGATACTTTTGGTGGGGAATGAGGAAGACTATATCAGAGGTTGTAGGAAGCTGCGAGGTTTGTCTACGCACTAAGTGCGACACACATCCGCCTAAAGGAAGACAGGAGAAGACACCTACTACTGATGCACCACTTAAAGATTTACAAATCGACACATTCACATGGAAGGGGTACAAATGGGTTATGAGTTATTTTTGTTGTATTTTATATTAATTTATTGTATAGTTGAAGTTTACGATATGTACGGTTACGGATTGTTCGTAAACTGGTGGGGGGAGTTACAGCCTTAGTCAGCTGTTACTTCGATGTCAGCTGACTGAGGAAATCAGCTGATCGCATGTATATAAAGAGATGTACCGAACCCAATAAAGATAGTATGTTACAGCAGTTCACACGTGTTACATCTTATTCCTTCTTCTCTTTTTTGACATTTGGCTTTCGCCGATACTTAACTTATATACATGTATATATAAGTTATAGGATGACCAGGCATAGTATAATCCTATCTCCCGTCATAAATAAACACTCAGAATGTATATAAGGCAGACTAAGTTGGGAAATAAATCAGTGTTAATTCAACAAGTACTTGCGTTATTTCTATGCCTTTTTTTAATTTTTTTCTGTAGTTTTTACCAGACTTAAGTGGTGCCGAAACCCGGGACTCCCGTGCGCTGACATTTTTTCTTTTTGTTGTTTTAAACGAGATCTAATCTTAACTCCTTTTTTTCTGTTATTATTTAACTTTTTCCTCCTTCTAAATTTTAGAGTTTGAAATTTTGTCCAGAAAAAGAGGATAGTTAACGGTGAACAGCAACCACTAGTAAGAGCGGCAGTCTTGAACTTTCCTCCGACTATTTCGGCGGATAAGGAGGCCCCTGCACTCCTTGTGACACCGGTAGCTCCAGTCCCAGTCATGCCCCCATTACCAGAGACTACGTTGGCCCATGTGCATGCCAACGTACTGGCTAAATTGAAAGTGAGGATAGTTACGTCGCAGGACATTAGGAAGGCCGTCTCGGAACTGGTAAGGTTCTCAGGCGAGCTCAACCACTTCCTCAAGGGTAGCGATCGCATCATAGGGAGAATGGAGGCCAAGGTATCGGAGGACCTATTGGATCGGGACGACCCTATTTCTCTGAAAGCTGCTCTGATCTATAGGATAAAAAGGTCAATTTCGAACCACATCCAACTGCACGAGGAGACGCCCTGGTCAGTGGTAAAAGAGAGATTGAAAAAAGCATACGGAGGTGGCAGATGGACCCGGGAGGAGGATATATTTTACATGTTCCGGAAAAGAGGAAGTAGGGGCAGTCGAACGGACAGTACGCGGCTGCGCTATTAACCCACTTCAATCTGGTGACCGAAAAGATGAGGGAAACGCAGAGCGCAGACGTGGGGCCGTGGAAGACCAGTTTCCTGGCCACCATACAAAAAAAAGCCGTTAGGACCAACTAATAAACCATTTTTAGTACCCGGTCACTCGGTGATATAATTAAAAGTAGTTCCCCCACTCCTCTCCTTCTCCCCTCCACACTCCCCTTTCCAACTAATCCGTCACCGAAAATACCATCGAAATTTCCACCCCATGGAACTGATGTCAAGTATATCTTCATGGGGCATTAGGAATATCTGCCTACAGCTACTATTTACATCTCATTTAAACTTGACCATTACCTGGCCTCTTCTTTCTCGGTCTTTTGCTCAGAATTTTCTACTCATTTTCCTTGCATAGTCTGTTACAGCAATCCAATTTTTCTGCCTAGTCATCATCAAGGCGAAAGTTTCCTGGGTAAAACTCAAGCTCAAGCTCTTCTTTTTTCTTGGGTAAAAGCTGGACAATTGAAGATCCACTGAATCACATGTTGGGCACGATGATCCTCCAGTTTGAAGCGGGCTAAGTATGTCCTGAAGTAACCATGCCCTGTAAGCAGCTGAGTGAGGTAATAATCCACCTCTCCGTTTTTCCGGGATACCCATGTTGATATATAAAGAATCACACAGTGGGTCCATCAATCAAGAAGATGAGGCATTTCAGCATCTCTGTCATCTTTCCAGAGTCTGGAATCTCTCTTACTTTTCTAATTTATCCCAGTGAACAGCATCCGGCTCTTTTCGTTTCTCTCGAAACATCCAGATACGTTAATCTGCAAGCAGATCTGCAATTACGCACAAATCATCGTAGGATAAAGTGCGAAAAGCTCGAGCAACACGCAGAACGCAATGTTATCCGATATATTAGAGGGCATATTACTAATAATTTTTAATTTATTATCTTTTTTAAAAAAACCGATATTCCGATATTACCAGTTACTAAATATCGATATTGAAATATCGGATATCAAACACAAATATCGAAATCCCATCCTTAACGTGTGGGTGCCTCTTCCAATTCGCCAACTTGGCCCAACCCTCTTGGTCTCAGTCTGGGCCAGCTTTATGTTTAAAATGTTTTTATTAATAAAATAATTTTATTTATTTTTTCAATCAATT
The DNA here is from genome assembly GCF_000696795.3 of Halyomorpha halys. Taxonomy (NCBI): domain Eukaryota; kingdom Metazoa; phylum Arthropoda; class Insecta; order Hemiptera; family Pentatomidae; genus Halyomorpha; species Halyomorpha halys. The sequence continues at coordinate 75,425 of NW_027116757.1, read as the reverse complement.
TGTTTTATCATTATTTTTTTTAAATATTATATATTACCAAATGGTTTCAGAGGGAGGATGAGCTGAAGTGACACTTAGGCTACCGTAATCCAGCTTCGTAGGTGCGGAAGCTTAAAGAAGCACAATATTCTATCTTCTAAGCGACTTGATCTGCAATGTTTGTTCTAATTTAAAGGGTTTAGAATATTTGATCAAAAAATGTTTGAGGTGGAAAGGTTTTGTTTACTTTAGATATAACTGTACAACATAAATTATTTCAGTGGGAAATTAGATATTTAATAACTATCATTACATATTATATGATATATAAACATAACATATTATGTTTTGTATCAAACTAATAAAAATAAAATTCTTTAAAAACAGTAGTATGTAGTATTAAATCTAATTTTTTTTTTCTTTCACTTTTTACTCACTGAAATTCTGAACAAAGTACTATGGAGGAAATTTTATTGCGTGTAATTGAGGATATAAAAAATGTATTAAATAATTTGTTTTTCATTTAAAGTGTCATAAAACCGTCCTGAAAACAAGAATGTTTTAACTTTAGAGAGTCAGACACATAAGTTAACATTTCGGGTGTGTGTGCTCACTTCTTACTTACCCTTTTACTTTTTTATTTTACCCTGATTTTTATTACTTTAATGAAAACTATATATAGTTACCTATTTGTCAAAATTGATGACTCTACAAGCATAGTGGGGAAGGATAAAAATGGTGCCTGTTTCTAAAAATTCCAAAAATAAATTTTACATTCGGAGCTCCAAATCATTAAAACTACATATAATCCTAAAGAACCAATACAACACCATTTAAAATGGAGTAAATTTGCTAAAATATGTGTCCTTACACATATTTTACTTTATACATTCATTACATCCCGAGACACAAAAAGGAAACGAGAATGAGCCAAACTTTTTTTTCTGTTATAAAATAAACTGAAGGGGTTGTGCACGTTAAATATTTACTTTTTAATGACATTAACTGTATTCCTTTATAGTAAAGGTAAATACTGAACCATTTTTTAACAAGAAATATAGCACAATTTTTTCTTTACTTGCATGAACTCAAAAATGTTTTTTTTTTAACTTCCGGACCAGCTGCCTTTTTTATTAATCCTGCCTGCGAATTTAGTAAGTTTAGAGGGAATGTCGTCCGGACCAATAGATTTACCAAGTTTTTAGCTGTCAACTGCCATCTCTATGTCATTCTCTCTGATACAGTAATCAGTATCATCAGGATGTTTTGTATTCCTTTCAAATCTTATTTCCATATGCAAACTTCTCTAGGAAGTGGTCTCCAAATGTCTAGGATCTCTTTTGCATCTGTGGTAATTTGTACAGCAGAATTATTTATCTTTTTAACCAGATTAGATTAGAAATATATAGAATAAAGTGGAAAAAACCTCTCTTCTCCCTCTGGCTTTTTACTGTGTTCCAGGAACGCTTCGTATTCTCATTAAAATTCCTCTCCAGATTGCGCTTTTGAATGGAAGCCAGCTACTCTAATTAGTGTTTATTACATATTTCATCCAAGCATTTTTCTTTTACGCTGCAATCACACCATCTTAGTTTACTGGGAGCAATCTTCTTTTTACAAGAGAACTCAATTACAGCTCGTAGAATAAAATTCTTTACATCTCACCTCAAAGTATTTAAGTACCTCAATCTAATAGTTCTTAATGTCTTATATAGTTCATTAAAACGCAAACATACACCCGAAATGTTAACTTATGCGTCTGACACTCTAAAGTTAAAACATTCTTGTTTTCAGGACTGTTTTATGACACTTTAAATGAAAAACAAATTATTTAATACATTTTTTATATCCTCAATTACATGCAGTAAAATTTCCCTCATAGTACTTTGTTCAGAATTTCGTTGATTTGTATCCCATCAGGGTCAAAAAATATTTGATTCCCGAAGGCCCTAGAAAATAATCTTGACATTCCCACACTGGTGCAGTATAGGTCTATGATTTAAGAGTTTACTGGGGGAATACAACAGTTGTCAAGAACTCTTTTAATCTGACTTTGATTGAAATTGGATAAACCTATACTTTTTGTTCGACCAGCATCAACTTGTGCTTCCATGGCCTAAAAAATAATTAATATTGACTTTATAATAATGAGCAGTTTAAAATATATTAATTTATTTTGAAAATATTGTTACATTAATATATTTTTGTTACAGCATGAAAGCTTTTATACATATACTTAATTTAAATACTCTCACATATGGAGAAATATTAATGCTTTTATGCTATAAAACAAGAAAAACAGCATATATATGTTTTGTTTCACATAAATATACATATACTTTCGAAGTAGGTTACGTCCAGTGAAGACCAAATATTTTTGTTCCTGAGTGTAACACAGTAGTGGAAGTGAAAGGTACTAAATGAAGGGAATGAGGAGTATATTTTCTGGCATACTGGCTTGCCGTCTGGCTTGGTTTTGGCAAAGACCTGGTGAAAAATATTTATAGGTTTTTTTTTAATCTTTTTCCTTCCGTCATTCTGCAGTAAAGAACATGTTTCAAACTTCAATTGATAAGTTATTTCTTCTGAAAGTATAAAGGTATGTGTAATCATTGAGTTATTCAAATTCTATTTATGATTAAGAGGCAAATATCAATTTTGATTGTTAATCTCGTTCGTTCCTAAAATGTGACGGTGGATTACTTTAAATCAAAAATATGAGGTACTTTACTCAAGTAAATCTGTCCTCGTTTGTGTTACTAAGTCTTCTCATGCTTTAGTTTATTTTATGATTGTTTTTAATTTTTAACATCCTTGAATACAATAGTAATTTCAAATTAATTTAAAAAAAAGAAAGTTCTTAATTTAGATTTTTTATATCTAGATTCATATTAAATAATTTTTTTTCTATCATTAAGTTTGAAAAAACAAACCTTCATTTTTTCATAAAACTTTCAGACATAAATAGTTTTTTAAATTTTATTTTGCTTGATATATTTTTGATGGTTCCTTTTTTCAATGATTTCAAACTTAAATTGTACCAGCAATTAATCATTAGGTGTTTAGAAAGTGCTGTCAAATCTCCCTACATACCTGTCAGTGTTCCTTCACATTTTGAAAAAAATAAAAATAAATACACAGATATGAACACTGTGCAAACAAATGGCTTTTTTCTTTCATATATTCATATATTCTCTGAAAAAGTCGAAGTTTAAATTTCAGACTTTTCTGACTCTTGAAGTGGATCAAAAATCATATTGTAACAGTTATTATTATAAAATAAATATACTAAAATTGTCTTTTTTTTTCAATTAATGTAATCTATTTTTCTACACAGAATATGTTCTTTTTGTACCATTTGTACAAATAATTACAAAATTAAATAATACAAATGCTAAATAAATGTAATAAATCTTACAGCTACGTGTTCATTAGATTTTTTATTTATTAGTTTATTTGTTAATTAGTTGTTTAAATTTCTGTATAATAGAATTTATTAAAAAATATGTTTTACTATTTGTTCTTAATAAAATAATCTATGATATTGGCTCTGAATTATTCACTAATAATGTTCTAAATAATCCTGAAAAGAATCAATATTCAATTAGTAGTATTAGTAATCCTATTAGCTCACAATGAAGCAAAGGGCTTCACTGATCTCGATCATTAGCCAAATGTTTCACTTCTCTCCACTGCCATCCTGACTGGTTCACCTTCTTCAACACTGATCTCTTCCACATGTTCCTAGCTCGGCCTTCTTTCCGAGCACCCTATGGATTCCAATCAAGTACATGTTTCTCTATACTACTGTGATGCTTCCTCAAGGTGTGACCAATCCACTTCCATTTCCGTTTCTTAATCAGTTTCTCTATTGGCCTGAGGTCAGTTTGCTGTCTTAATTCTTTATTAGAAATGGTTTCAGGTCAGTGTATGCCAAGTAGTCTTCTCTATCAACAAATACTTGGAATTTTGGTGTTGTTCTTACAGAGACCCTCAAAGTTTTGGATGCACACAAGAGTACTGAGGGTACATTTGTTTTAAAAAGGCACAGTTTGGTAACCTGAGAGATGCTCTTGTTCCTCCTATAAATACTTAATATTCAATGTGGTTGTAATATTTTTTAGTTTATGCATTATTATAAAAATTTCCTTATTACAAAGTATTTTGGGATTTTCTTAAAACAATATAAAAAATATTTAAGAAATTACTTAATAGTTTTATTAATAACAGAATCTATCACTTCCTATTTTATAAGGCCTTCCGCATATGGAGCTACTGGAAAAGAACTAAGGAGTGATCAGTCAGTAACTCAGATTTGTGACCAATTACAAACTCAGTGGTGACTTGACTCCACACATGAGACTACTCATCTGCAATCAAAATCTCTCTCTACTTCATTCGATGTTGTCAAGGAAATTGATCATGAAATATCTTCAGAAAACTCAAGCGATGATGAAACCATCAAGTTTTATTATTATCTCAGGAGGAGGAGAAGAATAGTAAGCAAGTTTTGGGTACACCAATACCTTGAAAGTAATGTTCAGAAGTGGTTGTTTGTTCCTGCTAAATAGATTTTATGATGTTCCCGACTTCTACCCGTGCCTTATCCATTTCATCCTTCTTTGAATAGCATAAAAAGGTGAAAATTATATAAAATGGGATGTTTTTCAACTTCTCCCACAAGCAACAGGTTGGCCTGTTGGTGACACATCTTCAAGAATTTAGAAACTGAAATCACCAGGGAGCTGGTTACAAACGGATTTCTGTGAATCACAAACGAGTCCACTACCAGCAGCACCTAGTATGGCATCCCATTATATTACACAGGAAGAGAGTCAAAGTAAACTAGTTAGTATTTTGCATCATTGATAAGTTCCGTTTCAGTGCATATGGCCTAATTTCAACAGAATATAAACTAATTACAAAAAAAAAAGTATAAATATTATCTAATATCTGGTATTAAAATACAATTAATAAAATAATTACAATTATTTTAAATTATGAAATATCAAACCTTTATTAAAATATGATATTTAGAATCTTCTTTGTCTATATACTGTTCTAAAGATTCAATATTTCTTATATCAAATTAATATCATTGTTTTTATAGTTAAAACTAAATCTATTGATTAATAAACCAACAGTTTCTTATAACCTGAGTTAATATTATACTATCTGTTGCATAAAATACCATAGATTTATAGTTTTAAATACTTAATTACTTTAAAATTAAATCTTGATTAAAATATACCTATGAACAATAGATAATAAATAATTATAAAATGTTAAGCAATATTCCTGTTTTTTGTCTATTCATTTTTAACTTACTCTCCATATTTCAAGAATATTGGTACTATGATCTATTAAAAGCCTTCCATTTTCATCTTTGGGAAAAATCTCATCAAAACCTTTATTGACCATTCCAACTGGAATATGAATCAAATATAAATCTATATAATCGAGCTGCAGATTTTCAAGAGACTTCTTGAGAAAAACTTCAACATCTTCTGCTCTATTTCCGATCATTGGTAGCTGTAACACAGATAGATGTAAAATAAAGAGATTTCATAAATATATAGAACATAAATATATTAAAATTGAAACCTTTGTGACAATGAACATATCTTCTCTTTTTATTTTTCCCCTACTGAAAATTTTTGCCAGTGATGCTCCTATAGCAGTTTCATTTTGGTACGAATATGCTGTGTCAATGTGCCTGTAACCTGCTTCAATTGCTGTATACAAAGTAGTATCTATTTCTTCTGGAGTAGACTGTAAAAATAAGGTTTCTCGTAAAAGTTGAAATAAGGAAGAAATTTACTATTATTTTCTTAGTACATTAAAAAAACATTTGATGAGTTACTGCTTTGGATGGAAAGTACAATAATAAATATGTTTTTTATGTCTTTCTTAATATTGATCTTATTAAAATGTTGGTATAAGCGGGGAAAGTAAGTCTAGCAGGAAAGGCCTTTTGTCCCTTTTTGTCAAAATGACGATTCTTTTTGTTTTAGTTAGGCATTGTAGAAACTTTAATTATCTTTCAAATGATCATCTGAAATAATCCAGGAGATTTATTGGTTTTTAATGAGTTTCTTTGGAAGCATATTTTGAATTTCTATAAAAAATATGGATACAAAGTTTGTATTCTGTATCTTTGCTGTTGCTAATCCAGCTTTTGTTTAGTTTTGTAGAAATTTTAATTACTTTAGAACGATAATATATATGATTTTAGTTTTTGTTTGGGACAGGTATGTTTATTATTACTGTTCCATGTTTGTTAATAAGGCTGTTCCATTGTTCAGAGCAGTGTCATAGTGTCACTATCTACTGTTTTATTTACAAATCAAATAATAAAACTTATTTTCTACAACACTAATGGCACTGATAAATTACCCCATGGGGACACAAAAACTGTATAGTTTCCAATTATGTTTAAATAATCTGGAATAAATGTGAAGATTACAGTAATGTAATTTTAAATTATTATTCTAGTCATTCCTTCCATATAAAGTACAATGTTATAAATAACGACATAAATAAGGTAATAAAAAATACTGATTTGAGTAGATTGAATGGAATTAAGAGTAAAATGTTTAATATACTACTGGAAAATGTTTACTATAAAAATTTGGGATATGGATCTCAAGAAATCAATACAAAATAATACAGTCAGTAAGAAGTTTTATGGATATATTGCATAAAAGTTGATATACCGATATCCTTTAAAGAATACATGGCTGAATACTCCTTATGCTATAGTCTCACTAATAAGATTAAAAATTATTACAGCAAAATAAAGGACAAAATAGAAACAAAAAATCAATCAGGATTGATATATAAAGTGCCATGTTTGAATTGTCCAGGAATATACACAGGAGAAACTAAACAATAATTGGAAGAAAGAATTTTTCAGTATAGTAATGATATAAAAAGAAGGATAAAGACACAAAGAATACAGCATTAGTGCAACATGTATCTAAAAATAAACAAATATTTGATTTTGAAAATACAATGTTTTTATATATAT
>NW_027116757.1:66195-66896 GCF_000696795.3 Halyomorpha halys | reverse complement strand
TTTATTCAACTTCAACATATAGTTTCTTCAAGTATTATTGGTGAATTACAGGAGCGATCTGGGATCAGAGCCTTAACACATGGAGGAGAATTATCCGTGAACTGCTTGCAGAAACTGGTCAATCAATATCTTATGATATGAAGGCAAGGAGGTTAAGATGAGTGGGACTTGTGACTGGAAGCGATCCATCAGGAGAACTCTAGACAACAATGAATGCCAGTATAGTATGCAAGAGACCACGTGAGAGGCCAAAAACCAGATGAATAGACAGAATCAACAAAGATGCGAAAGTAGTAGTCCAAGATAGGCAGGTGTGGAGAAGGCTGGTTTGGGCGACTAAAGATCTACAAGGTCTGTGGTGTCAACCAAAAAATAGGTATTAGGTGAATCAGCAGCTTTAAGATATATTTTTAAAAATGTTAACTCAGCCAACAAAACTGGGAAAAATTATGTAGTGATGTGGGGGACACAGTATCATCAAAACATTCAAGATTATCAAGCATTATTCTATTTTAAATTTGACCTTATGGAGAGATAAAAAAAAATTAATGTTGTACATTTAAGAAATTACATCATTTATGTGGTTTTGAGGATTAAAAAACTGACTATATTAGTAAGTCCTGGACTATTACCTCAAGATACAGGAGCCAAAACCAATCAATGAATATGTGGTTCCAAGGAGGCTAGAGAGGAAAACAATG
>NW_027116757.1:59413-65247 GCF_000696795.3 Halyomorpha halys | reverse complement strand
GCACTTTTCCGATAAATTCTGGAGTCGTAGCACTTTTTGGCCGTCCACTATGCGGATCATCATCTAAGTTCTCCTGACCAAATTTAAACTCGGTGGTCCACTTGGCAACAGTTGAATATGAAGGAGCAGAGTCCCCCAGGGTGTTCTGAAAGTCGGTACGAATTTCCTTTGCTTTCATACCTTCCTTTGCAAAGTAGTTAATCACTGATCGAATCTCAGTTTTTTCCATTGTCACAAATCACTACGCATAAAAGATTTTTATTTAGAGTTTTCACTGACATTTAGCAGTGATTCCGAGAACTTTTCAAACCATCCTCGTATGATAACATTCTTACTTTTATCAGAAACGTTTACAAATTTTCGGATCTCCAAATGGAAATAAATATTTGTATGGTTCGTCTTAATAGAATTTGTTTCATATTACAAAAAAAGCACACATTTACTAGCATTTATCTCCAGTTTTACTGCAATATATTTAGTTTCAATCACGTTTGTAAATAAGTTCAACACGAGGAGGCCCCTCACCTCCAGATTTAAAAAATAGTACCATTTAGAATGGATATTTCACAAGTAATAAATAAACATTACCGGTAACCTTAAAATACCAAAGGTAGTAAAAGGTAATACCCAAAACGATTTATTCCTTTTTTCACAGTAAAGCATTCACTCATTACCTGTTTCTTTTCTGTTTTAGAGGGATCGGAAAAAAAATTAAGAAGTTAAAAATATAAAATCACAGGAAGTGTACAACGACGAAACAAACAAAGATCTGAATGCCTGATAACACTGATTAGCGACTGCACACAATCAAAAAGTAAACTCCATGCCTTAAATGTTATCAATATTTCATGTCTTCAATAAATTTATAAATGCTTCAACTCATAAGATACTACCTTTCGAATTTCATTTCAAAAAATCACAAGTATTTCCAAATTATGACAACCAGAAAAATGCCTTATGAAATATCGTTCCTGGAGGTAACATAAAAAAAGAAGGTAAGAGTTCATTTTGAATGAAACCTTTTTTAGATTTTTTTAATTTAATTGATTCCTAGAATATTTTCCGTTCATAAATGTTACAAATTTTATTGCTTGTAGAAATATTATTGAATAAGGAATTTGAAGAGTAATTGAAATATTCTAACCATTTTTTAAGGACCTACCAGCCAGGTCCCCAGGCCTATCACAGGCATCTTCATTTGCCCCGATGTTAGGACACTTTTCGCATTGATCTTGGCCATGTCGAGCGGAGGCTGCTAAAGAACGGCAAACTGGCAACCTCCCAAACTGAACACTGAGGCGATCGCTTGTTTAGACAGGAGTTACGCAATCCCTAAAAAGATGGAAGAGGGGATAGAGTGCCCAGCTGTTTAAAATGTACGAGGCCTTTTTAGAAGGAAAACCCGCTATATCCAATCGGAAAGTAAAAAATATAAAACTTCAGAATTAAAATATATTTTCCAGCCAATTTCGTAAGACTTTTTTTTTATATTTCGAAAATTTATCATATCTGCCCTGACAAACAAAATACTTTTAAAAGATGAATCTAGCAGGTTTGGATTCCACAAATTTTTATTTAAAATTTTAATTTTTGAGTAACACAAAGTTTAATATACAGAGTGTTTCAGGGTTATATTTTCTAGCTGAAAATATGAATTAAAGATCTCAAAACATTGGTTAGGATATTTCCTATCAAATAATTTTGTGGAGATCATTTGTTACCGAGGGATTTAGAGCATCAACTTTGACTGCCTCATGACTGCATCGATTTTTGTTCCATGGTGGCCCCACGAAATAACAACTTGACCCCCCACCATGTTAAGAATAAGTTGGTGTCAAAAAAAAAAAAAAAAAAAAAAAAAAAAAAAATTATAAATTTCTTATGATATAATAAATAAATTAATATATGTTTTATGTCGCACAAGTCGATCATTTTCAAAGATCCAACTGTTTAATCCTCAGCGTTCGGGGGATTAAAATGTTGTTTGGATCAGGAGAACAAAACAATTTCAGTCTTGTACTACTACATGTTGTTTGTTTTGCTAATTTATTTATTTAAGTTTAAACATTTCGCCACACTGTTGATACGAACAAAAAGAAATTAAGGACTCATAAACTTCATACGATCGAGACAAAAATGGAACTAATTAAACGTTCTGAAAACGGTGAATCTTTTCCTTCAATCGGATATTTGTATGGTGTAAACAGATCTACGATATGTCCCATTTTGAAAAATAAGAGTAAAATTAAGGAATTGGTCGATGCAGATAAAGATGCTGCGAAAGAATTTATTTCCTTATTGTCCAAAATTATTGATGATGGAGAATAATTTCTTTAGTCAAATATTCAATGCAGATAAGACGGGTTTGTTTTGGAAAAAATGCCTAATAGTACATTTCTATCGAAGGGAGAATCAGTTGCTTCTGGGCATAAGCCTTCCAAAAACCGATTGGCATTACTTCCTGATGGAAACTTAGCTAGTGATTTAAAATTGAAGCCATTGTTAGTTTACCAAGCAGAAAATCCCAGAGCATTGAAAGACGAAAATAAATAATTGCTTCCGGTCATTTGGATATCAAATAAAAATACGGATCTTGACCATTTTTTGACCTTCATGAAAGAATGTGATAACAATGGAGAACGTATATCTCAAGTATGTAGAGCAATTGAGAAAAGCACAGCATGTTATAGAAATCTTTGATAACAATAAAATAAAATAATGGGTGGTATTCAACTAACTCTTGACAACTTTACAAAAGAAACACCCGAGAGCACTTAACACGCCATTTTAACTTCATTATGTTTACATTTTGAACTTTTGAACTTATGAACATTTGCACACAATTTCAGGAACCAATTATGTATGAAAGTCGAGGGTCTGCTGTACTATAATAATGGAATGTGAACATTAACATCCATGTTGTTCAAAGTTATTAATTTGAGAATTAATAAAAGTTCATCATCTTTCTTCCACATCAGCAGTGGCCTTACGGGACTTAACCTATGTTGTTGTTTTGCTCTCCAGATCTGACAACACTGTTTTTTTTTTTGTTTGGGTTGACATTAAAAAAAAAATCATTGAAGGCCAGGTTAATGGCCTTAATTCGTTACGAAGAAGAACAATTGAAATTCGTGAAACAAAAATTGAATAATTGAAATTTGTGAATCAATAATACATCGTTCAAGCACTGCTAGTGTGGAAGAAAGATGCCGAGTCTGTCTTAATACTGAAAGTAATCACTTTTCAGAGCATTTAATTCGAACATCAATGTTTAAATTCCATTAATATAGTTTTTGGAATATATATTAAAGCAAATATACAGAACAATTAAAATGTTTAGAGGTGAATGCCATCCAAAACAGAGCGTCAACAGACACATCTTTACAAGGAATGTTTTTTCTTGTTTTGAGATCCTTGATTTATACTTTCAGTGAGTATACTTTTGTATACATAATACAACTATACTCAGTGAGTTTGTAAATATGTATATCACCCTAATCTTAATCTTCATTTTTGGCCCACTAGATTCACTATCAGCAAGCACGGCGGTCTGACAATTTGTTGAAAAGCTGTTTTTCGAGTCGATGACTTTTACAAGTAGAGTCAAGGTCACTTAGAATTCCTTATCGATTTCGATGGGCAGATTTTTTTTTTTTTTTTTTAATATCGCTTAAAAAGTTACGACAAAAGTAACATAAGAAAGGAAGGTTAATTCTTTACTAGCTCGGAAGCAACCGTGAAATTACGAATTTAGTGAGTTTAATTTGAAGGTTATTTTTAAAATGGAATTTTGAAGATGGTTTTAATCTAAGAGTTTATCAAGCGTTACTGCTTTTCTGTGATAATGACACTATAATTAACTCTCTGTCTTTCATCTCACTAATGAAAATAGTTGAATTAAATTTTCAACAGTGCAATGAAATTGCAGAAGTAGCAAATATTAGCTTTGTGATAGTGGGAACATGAAAAAAAAAAAAAGAAAATTGACAATTCACAGACATATTTGGAGTTTGAAAATGAGACAAAAAATAATTAATATTTTTTCCTAATTAGTTTTGAAAAATATAATATCTAAAAAAAATTGTACTAAAAACGAGGGGAAAAACAATCAACATAAAAGTTTATAAAAAAATTTCTTAAAAGTAACGTATATTTTTTTAATATGAGTTTTAAGTTTAATATTAATTACTATGCTGCAGATAAAAAAAGCCAAGGAGAATAAATGACTACTAATATTTCCAAAGGGTTTTTTAAGGTGTCTGTGGCGAAAAAGTAAGTAAAAGAAGTTTAAAACTGGCCAAAGTTAAAAAAAAAGCCGAAAGGTCACTAAAATATATGTTGAGTATACAATGAAATCATTTGAGAAGAATATTTAAGAAGAAATCATTTAATGAGGTTCTAAGAATATTAATCCTCAATAACTCTGATTTATAATTATTGAAGATATATATTTTCATTAAATACAAGAAAAAAACTGAGAAATGCTAAAAGTAATAAATTTTGCGGCTAATTTTTTTTGTGTGTGTATATAAAAAGAACGGCATTGGAGAGTAAATTAATACTAATATTTCCAAAGAGTTTTAATAAGGTGCCTGTGGCGAAGGAGTAAGGAAAAGAAGTTTGAAACTGTCCAAAGTTAAACAAAAAGCCAATTTTTTTAGAGACCTTTTTCCAATTTTTAAATGTTGGTGAATTTAACAAATATTCCAACTTACTCCTCCTTTTCTTATTTTAAATAGTTGTTTCAAACCCAATATAAGACCATCGTTATATCGGGGTGAAGCGGTGTATGTTTTTCCTTCAATTTAGTACAAGTGCCGGGAAGATAAAAAGGTAGTCATTTCACCCCAATTTTTTATTACTTTAATGAAAACTATGTATAATTACTAGTCAAAACTGATGAGTCTGCCAAGTAGAGGTAGGGCAATAAAAAATGGTGGTTGTTTCAAAACGTAAAAAAAAAAATTATTTTTCATTCGGAGCTCCATATCTTTGAAACTACTAATAATACTAGAAAACCTAAGAGAACATTATTTAAAGTAGAGTAAATTTTCTAAAATATAAGACCTAAAAGAACTATTACGTTCAATAGTTCACGAGATATAGCTTTTTAAAAAGCAACATTTCATAAAAATTGGAAGATTAGTGAAACAAATTTATTTTGAAATATCTATATCTCAAAACCGATTCGACGTTCAAATGTCTATTAACACTCAAATTAAATTTGGTTTAGCGTAATATTAAGTAGTTCCAGACGTTTATCTTCGTTAGAGTAGTAGTTTTCATATTTGCTAAAATAAATTGATTTATGAAAAACATATATCTCAGGAAACATTCGACGCACAGATGTTTGTCAGCACTCAAATATTGAATTAAATGCTAGCTAAATTTACTATAAAATAGTTTATATCGTTTATCTTTGTAGGAGTAGTATTTTTTATGATATGTGACAAAATAAATTCATAAAATGTTTAATTTCTAGTTGTTCGGATAAAATGTATGATTTATGAATAAAATATATCTCAGGAAACATTCGACGCACAGATATTTGTCAGCACTCAAATATTGAATTAAATGCTAGCTAAATTTACTATAAAATAGTTTATATCGTTTATCTTTGTAGGAATAGTATTTTTTATGATATTTGACAACATAAATTCATAAAATGTTTATTTTTTGTTGTTTGGGTTAAATTTTTTGTTTTTTGAAAAAATATATCCCTGAAACCATAAGGCGTACATATGTCTGCCAGGACTCAAAATAAAGGAAGTTTAACTTACTATAAACTGGTTTATGACACGTATCTTTGTAGGGGTAGTAGTTTTTATGATATT
>NW_027116757.1:38504-58713 GCF_000696795.3 Halyomorpha halys | reverse complement strand
TTTATTTTTCAGTATATAACAATAAAATATATAGCCATACATAAAATTTATATAAAAATAGCCACTAACACTTATAATTAAAACGTGTCTCTATCACTTTCCTCGTTATATTTCAGATCACAATTCTCTCCCCGCTACTCCCTGCTATCGCACTGGAGGCGCTGCTGTCAACAGCTGGAAGATGGGGTTGGACAGAAATTAGTCAAAGCATTTAACATACCACCGTCCAATGAAATGCGGTAATGTAGGTAGGTTCGAGAGTAGAAGAAGGCTTTTTCTTCTTGCACTATGATGTTCTCACTATCTTCCGAAGCATGGTGTCATGGAAACCCTGAAGGAAGCACTGTGCGCTGCCAGTGTGATAAGTGAAGAATGAAGCACTGTATAGAAATGCCAATCTTAGGATGCTTTTGTATACGTGCATTTTTAGCCGCTGAGAGAGCGCTGGTGTCATTAATAGGAGGTTGAGCCGGTAAGGTCTTATTCTTACCGTCCAGGTTTTATATAATAGGTGGGTAGTTTTTTTTTTCGGCCCTTAAAACAAAATAATAGTTAAACTAATATGTACATATACAAATAAAAAGTCTTGCTCGTGCTGTTTCTTTTTTCTAAAGTGATTTATTTCTAATTTATTGGTGAGTGATTATCAAACTCACATGGTAGTGATTTAGTCAACTTATATGAGAGTGATTAATTTCTAATCAAACTTATATCGTTTATGTTCAACACATGTGGTTTAACAATTATGTACAAAGTTTTTACATAACGGTACAATACAATAGAAATAATACAAAAGTTATTTACATTTATAGATATTTTGTGAGTTTTAACTGGATTTTACAATATTGTACAGAGATATTACAGGAGTAGGTTCTTCAGATGTTTGATAGATAGAGAGTAATGATCACTTTAAATTACCTGGTCAAATAGTTTTGTACTTGGGCTGGTAGAAAATTAAAAAAAAAAAAATTCGCATGTGAAACATGAGAAAAATTGATATTTTGTATTGAATTTTACCATAGTTGACGAATGTTAGTCAGAAGCTAGTATAGAATCGAAAGAAATGAGAAATGGAGAACTAAAGAAAGTAAAACAAAGAAGAAATGTTAGCCAAACATAAAATCGCCTGGGAACAAATAATAGTTAAATCATGAATAAACGTAAGACCATTCGAACTGATAACCGTTTTATTTATTAATATTTTTTCATATTGGAATAAAAGATAAGAACGTTATCTAAAGTGTTGGGCAAATGTGAACTATATTTCTGCCACAGATAGTGTTATTTTAAGAGTTATTTCATTCATTGCGATATGAGGTTGCATAATATACTGTATTGCGAACTTGTAAACTTGTAAGTGAACCACGTAAAAAAAAACAATCGATGTGAATAAGAGAAATTACTAAATCTATAAATCACTCTATATATCACTAGTTCGTGCTTATTCGTTACTATCACTAGTTAGCTATTCATTCAATCAGAACTAATCCAAGAGGGACCATTTACAATTGACTGTCTCAACATTTAGCATATGCAGGTGATGTAGTCATTGCCGCAAGAACCCGAGCAGCATTAAAAGGAACATTCCAGAGATTCGAAGAAGCAACATTTGAATTGGGCTTTAAGGTGAATGAAGACAAGACAGTATACATTCAAAGAATAAGGAAGAGAATAGTGACGTTCAAAAACCACAGTTTAAGTACCTGGGAAGCCTAGTTACAGATGACAAAAAAGTAGAGAGCGAAATTAGAGGCCACGATAGGAGCAGAAATTAGATGTTATTTCTCACTGCAGAAAATAATGAATTTTAGAGCTTTTTCTAAAAGAATAAGAGTCGCCATTTACAAAACCATCGTAAGACCAGTGGTAATCTAAGGGGAAGAAAGATGCCCCTTAAGAAGAAAAGCGGAACAGATGCTCAACTCCTGGGAGAGAAAGGTATTGAGAAGGATATTGGGAAAAGTCTTGGAGAAGAAGAAGGAATGAGGAACTGATAAATCTGTTCGGAGAACCTAGCATCGTGGCTTTAGTTAAAAGAGCAATTATAAGATGGTTGGGACACGTTGAGAGAATGCCTGATGAATGGATATCCAAAAAGATGGTTTAAGGCGAACCAGATGGAAAATGGAAAAGAGGACGTCCCCGGATCAGATGGCTGGACGATGTGGAGGAGGATTTGAAGCTCCTGATGGTTGGCAGATGGAAGGAGAAAGCAAAAGGCCGTGTAGGCTGGTTGGCTGTTGTGGAAGAGGCCTGGGTTCTTGCAGGCAGTGCAGTGCCATAATAATAATAAATCACTCAAAAATTAACTCATTTATAATTTTTAATAATGTTCGTTAATTATCGATAAATAAAAAAAAATCTGAGGTTTTGCCTTTCAAAATGCCTGCACTAATAATCTAACAAGAAGAAAAACAATTTATTGATCAAGTTATGCTGCAGAAATACATTGGGTTGCTGCATGGCACAGCATACTTATAATAAGTAAAACATTTACTTTTGGAATCATATGGTAGGAGTAATTAAAATACATGCTAATAGTATGTGTTTTTTTTTCTATTTCTATCTTTTTCCTATACATACTCGTATATAAGACAGAGTGATACATCAGCTTATACAATAAACAGAACAGTCATTCATTTGAACCAGTGACCCGAAGACGCATTAGTTGTGACGAAACTTTAAACACAGAAGAAACATTCGGTTTCTATTTATATAATAGTTATATTTCTATATAATAGGTAATTATGTTTATCTTTGTAAGAGTAATGCAGGTAACTGCAGGAGGCACTCAGACGGATGCGTACCAGTAGGGCCTACCGAACGGTTATTGCTAAAATAAATTGATTTATAGTTGTTCGGACGAGTTTGATTTATGAAAAACTTCATTTCAGAAACCATTAGACGTACAGATGTCTGCCAGCGCTCAAATTGAAGCTATTTAAATTTACTACAAAATAGTTAATAATGTTTATCTATGTAGAAGTAGTAGTTTTTATGATATTTGACAAAATAAACTCACGAAATGTTAATTTATAGTTGTTCGTATAAAATGTTTTTAAAAACATTATATATACATATATATGACGCACATATGTCTGCCAACACTGAAAATAAAGGAAATTTAACTTTCTATAAAGTAGTTTATGACACTTATCTTCGTAGGGATAGTAGTTTTTATGATATTCACATATGAATATAAATTTAGCAAATTTAAATTTGCCCGAACAACTATAAATTAATATATTTTAACAAATTTCATGTAAACTATTACTCCTACGAAGATAAACATCACAAACTACTTTATAGCTCATTAAATTAACTTTAATTTGAGTGCTAACAGACATCTGTACATCAAATGGTTTTTGAGATATAAATTTTTCAAAATAAATTCACTAACTACTGATCTTTTAGTACGTCCCATACAACATCTGAAACGTTGCTTTTTAAAAAGCTATATCGCGAAAAATATTTAACGTAAATAACTCTAATAGACCTCAAATTTGTTAAATTTTCCTTTCTTTAAATGACGTTCTCTTAGGTTTTCTTGTGTTGTTCCTACTTTTTAAGATATAGAGCTTCGAATGAAAAAAAAACACATTTTTTATTGCTTTGAAACAGCCGCCATTTTTTTATTCCCTCTTACTATATTTGGCAGACTCATCAATTTGGGCTGGTTTAATACATAGTTTTTATTAATGTAATAAAAAATTGGCGTGAGATAACTGCCTTTTTTCTCCTCTTGGGCTCTTGTACTATATTATTAACATTGCAGGAGTGAGGTGGCACAGGGAGCTCCAACACTGTCCAATCTGGGAGGCGTTAGAGAGAAACGTATAATGTTGTAACTGTAAAACTCAATGCTATGTTTATATGCTTGACAACATGACAAAATTATTACCGAGAGCATATTGAATACACGAAATAACAAGTAACAAAATATTTTACGAAACTTAAACAAAAGTATAAAACATAAATAAAAAGTAACTTAATGTAAAACAAAATGAACACATGAATAAATTGAGTAACTAACTTAATTTAATACATAAAAACTCAAGAAACATTTATAAAATATAAGTTTAGGCCTAAAAAAACTTAATAATAAGCAACATACATAATCTATTTAAAATATTCGAACTACAAAAAATATATTTAAAATTAATTATAATTCCTTATAGTTTTTGTTTAAAACTACGTAATGAGTCATAGACAACTGCGTTTGCTTTACTTTGAATTATATTAACAGAATAATAGATATAATTATTTTGAGCAAAAGGAACATTAAAGGCATTTGAATGCATCACGTTATGAACAGGGATAATTGATAATTATCAATAAAATTAGAAACTATTGATCGTAATCGATGTATGGCATCGATGTGAAACATTCACGATCTTTTAGCGATACATCGATACATTTGCAATTGCTAGCGGCTCTATCCCCTCTACTGGTTCAGTAATGAGTGCGCCACGTCTGTGTAGGCATGCGGCCGCATCGCTGTTCCGTTTTGGAAGTTACCAGTTTCCCGTTCGTCAGCAATCGACGCTGGAATCGGTTAAACTCAGCAGAAAAAGTGTCCTGACCTCGGGACCAATGAAGATGCCGTTGATTGGTCTAGGGACCTGGCAGGTAGGTCCTAGCTGCTCCAATAAGAATATTTGAAATCATTTTCAAGTTTCCTTGTTGTCTACAAGTAATAAGATATGTTTGCACTTATAACCAGATAATAAATCGATTCACAAACTCGATCGATTGATAGTATTTTCGTTTTTAAATGTTTATCTAATTTATGTAAACAAAGTTATTTTGATAATAAAAAATAAAATAAAAAATTGACACT
Organism: Halyomorpha halys; assembly: GCF_000696795.3. Lineage (NCBI taxonomy): Eukaryota > Metazoa > Arthropoda > Insecta > Hemiptera > Pentatomidae > Halyomorpha > Halyomorpha halys. The sequence continues at coordinate 53,873 of NW_027116757.1, read as the reverse complement.
ATTTACACTTCCGAAACATTATGTTTCTTATCTCAAATTATTTACATCTTAATTTAATCATTTTAGTTTTACCTTGATGCAAAACTTTGTCAGAGCCCTGTAAACTAACTTAAATTTCTCAACATTTTTGACTGAATTTTCCAATTCCATTTTAAAATATTTTAACATTCCAACTATATTATGAAATATATTAACTCTCCCAACTCTTTTGGATTTAATCTTTCCTCTTGCAAATGTTGACAATACTTTTCATTTCTGTTCAATCATAATATAATATCCATAAAATCCATCTCTCACCTAATGTTCTATGTGTACTTGAGTAGCCAAGTTAAAAAAAACAAAAAGTTCTCCAGGATTGTGATTAACAGAATTTTTTCTGCTAAAATTGACTCACCGGAGCTGCTACCCAGATATGGGCAAAATTAACCCTTATATAATTATAGCTAAAATTGGCATGGATATGGCCCCTATTCATGAATGAATCATTGATAGATAAATATCGTATCCATGACAATTTTAGCTACTAGTTTCATAGTTGCCCAACTTTGCTGCTACCATACATAATCGATGCTGCATATTTTTATCATTTTATAAAAAAAAAGAAAAAAAGAAGGCTATTTTGATCCATTTTAATAAAATAATTTTCATTGATAGAATTTCAGGTAATTTATTCATTAAGCAGTTTCTTTTTTTCGTAGGCATCTATTTATGATGTTTTCTGTTGTGTTTTTTTTCTAGGTTATTTGCTCCCTTAGTTAATTTACCTTCATTCAACTTTCATACATAATATAAGTATGTAATATAGGGTGTTTTTTTAAGCCCGATAGAACTTGAAATTGTAAAAAATAACACAAAAAATTAAATTGTAATCAAAATTTTTTTTTTATTCGAAAGATCAATACGTGACATTAACATTTGAAAATGATTTCGGGCATATGGGCACCGCGGCTGTTCTTGACGAAGCGCATTCTGTAAAATTGTGTTCAGCGATGAGGCGCATTTTTGGCTTAACGGGTTTGTTAATAAGCAAAATTGCCCCATATGGTCGTGCGATTTGACACCTCTCGATTATTTCCTGTGGGGCTACGTGAAGTCACTGGCTTATGCTGATAAACCAGCAACAATTGACGCCTTGGAGGCCAGCATTGTTCGTGTTATTCGTGACATACGGCCAGCAGTGCTCGAAAAAGTGGCCCAAAATTGGACGTCCAGAATGCGCTTCGTCAAGAACAGCCGCGGTGCCCATATGCCCGAAATCATTTTCAAATGTTAATGTCACGTATTGATCTTTCGAATAAAAAAAAAATTTTGATTACAATTTAATTTTTTGTGTTATTTTTTACAATTTCAAGTTCTATCGGGCTTAAAAAAAACACCCTATATTTATTAATTTATGATAACAAAGTTTAACTAAAGTAACAATACTACTCGGATTTTTATTATTAAAAAATGTTCAAGTGAATTAATTTTTTTTTCTGTTTTGATTATTTAGCAGTTTTCAACCTTTTACCTTTTTATTAATTTTACATCAATTATATATTTCTCATGACGTTTCAGACCATCCGTCTATCTTCAGTTGTAAACTGTTGTATCATTATATACAATTTTATATCTTGTGTTTTTCCTTTATTAATTTGTTTTCTCATTGATATCCTTAAACTATTTGTTTAGTGGTCAATTTTTGAATGACTTTTAGTTGAAACATAATAATAATTTATTTATTTGTTTATGGGGCAACCCCTGTACAAATATAGTTAGCCTATAAAGTACATAATTTAGCAATCATTGTAATAATAATTAAATAATAATAATAACAATCAACAAACTATTTGATAATTATATAAGCTAATAACAAAACAGAATACCCAAATGTTTAATTAAAATTCATTTATATGAGCTAATAACAAACAGTAAACCCAAACTGAGATTATCTACGTTAGTTAGAGTGAAAAAACAGAACGAAAACGACATTACTTACTTAATAAAATAAAAGAAACAAAAAACAGTTAGTTGAAATATGTCATGTATTATACTTGTAAAATAATAGATTGTTACTGATTTGTTGTCCTTGAGTGTAAAATGGATATATACACCTGTAAATGGACGAATGGTCTGAAACATCGTTGGGAATATATTTCTGATGTAAAATTAATAAAAATGTAAAAGGTTGAAAGCTGCTAAATAACCAAAACAGAAAAAAAAATTCCACTTAAGTATAATATTTTAATGTTAAGAATCTGAATAGTAATGCTACATTAGTTAAATTGTGTTATCCATTCAAAAATAAATAAATAAAAATATATATCTACAACAGGAAATAAAAAAGTTATCATTAAATATATATGAAATATTTAAGCTTAAGTTAAAGAATTTAAGGTATAACAAATTGAAATAAAATAAAGACGTATTAAGAAACATACGTATTATAAAGATCATAACCAAAACAACCTTAATAAAGGTCTACATGATAATGATCATAAAGATAAGAATACATCAAACCATCGCAGAGATAAAAAAAAAAAAAATTGATGTTTTTTCCTGACCTCCATAATCCTAATCCCTTTTATAGTCCTACGTAATCATTTTTTTGTCATTGAACTTAATTTTTGGCTAGACATTTCTTTAATATATCCACTTTTAGATATTTATTGAAAATATTTATTTCTAACATCTAGTTGGCTAGTGAGAATTTAAATTTCGAATAAACTAAATAAGGTATTGATGTGGAATTTTAACTTCTCAAAAACTTCTGTCTTTTACAGAAATAGATATTTTAACTTTTGGTAGAAAATTCCTCAATTGTTTACAACTACAGATTTAAATTTTGCAATTTTAGTCTCTGATCAAATTGCAGTTGATTAGTCAATTTTAGTATTCTGGTAAAATTTACATGTGGTTTTCTTGGTACCATCTAAATTATTTATCATACTTATTTTCCTTGTATACTTCCTCGAAGACAGAATTTCCTTAGTACTCGTAAAACTATTTTAGTACCAGTAAAACCTTTGTTGTGCTCGAATGGAATATTCTGTTTTAATGGATTAGGTAGGGTCAATTATTCTTTGTCTGAAATCTTAGGCATGAAAATATCAGAGGTATAAATAAATGGCCAGGTATCCCTAGGACAATAAATAGGGAAACCGATTTTTTGGGATCAACAGCTCTCAGTTTTTGGCCGAGAAACTGGAGAGTATACATGTTTTGGCTCAGAAGTCGACACAGTTTTTTCGAGGAAAGAATGGAGAGACCCACTTATAGTCCAAGAACCCAAGTTTACGACGTTCACCGTCGTAGGAGTAGTAGTTTTCATTACATTTGCCAAAAAAAAATGTCATAAAATGTTGATTTACCACGTCTCCGATATTTCCGGCGTACCTTTTCCACCCTGAAGCGTATAATTATCTTCGTCGTCTACTTCCTTTGAAACCCGTAGGCTCCTGGTTACTTCCTTAATATTCCCCCACATTGACTATTGCTGTGTGGTTTACGGGGGTGCCTCTGGGGATCTCGAAGCAAAATTAAAACGGTTAAATAATTGCTTTGTACGATTCATCTTTGGGGTCCCCAGGGACGCCTCTCTCATCCGATTTTATGATGAGTTGAAGTGGCTTTACCCCTCCTTCCGTCGTAAATATTTCCTTGCTTCCTTTTTCTATCAAGTTATCCAATCCCGCTGTCCATCGTACATCTTACATATCCTTCAATTTAAGTCCTCAGTGCATTCCCGCAGCACTCGCTCACGGCCTTCAGACTTATATGGAACTGCCCATCGAACCGAAGCCTTTGGTAGATCTTTCCTCATCCGTTCCTCTTTCCTATGGAATTCTATTTCCTCCTTTATTCGTATTTCTAACACCCTTTCAATCATCAAATCCCGTATTTTCGACAATTCCGGAAGAATGACAAGTGAAAGTTTCAAAAAAGCTTTATATATTTTAGTACCACCTACTCTACTAATTTTCTTGTTTTTTTTTTTTATAATGTATTTATTGCGAAAATATTAAAAAAATGGATCGATTCAACAATTAAACAACACATAGACAATGGAAAACATCCGTCTGTCGAAGACAGTGTGGAATTTCAACTAAAACATATAAATAACAAAACTTAATAAAAAATACATTATATACTTTAATACTAGTTCATAATTTAAAATAAAAATACAATATTTATGTTAAAACAACAAGGCAGTAATAACAACTGTGGTGTGGCTTTAATCCCTCAAGTATTAACCAACTGCACTCTTTTTAGTGTTGCCCGTCGAACATAATTATTAACAGGTCTCCAATTATAGCCTTTTAATGAAGTAAATAATTGCTCTGGAGAGTAGGTCCGCAGCCCAAAATATTTTATTCTGATTTCACTAAACTTAGGACAGGGTTTCAAGAAGTGAAAGGTATATTCCTTTTCATCAGAGTAATAGACCGGGCAGTTATCCATAACATCATGTGTCCACGGTTTCACACTTAAATGAGTAATCCCGCCCTACGACCGTATCGATTTATAAAAAATAAAAAATCGATAAAAGTCATTTCCGTTCCAACCGCACATATACCTTCGAACGAAGAAAAACTGGATCGGAGAAATTAATTTCCTTCTTCAACCGAGCTGAAAAGGGGCTGTAAATTAAGCAATTAGTTCCTAGAGAGATCACGGGCTTACTGAGATGAGATGAGAGCATGAGATTTAAAAAGAAAGTTTCTATACTTCTAAAGATGTTTTTTTGCGTCACATTTTAATATAATATTTCACTTTATATAAATAAGATTTAACAAGAAAAATAATTCAAAACGCTTAAGAAACAAGAATTTTAATTAAATTAAAAATTGAAATCTGTACCGCTACAACTCATGAAGGGTCAGGGGTTCAGTACTTTGTAAGGAAGGACTGTTACTAGATCAATGGTTCTGCAAGGAGGTGATTTGGTCAGAATCAAGCTCGACTGCCAGATTTGTACCCATTTTAGGGTACAAAATTTATGAGGCTGGGTGGACTCCTGGAGGGCTCTAGAACCCACAGTGTTGACTCTACAGTACGGCAGTATAACAGAAAACAATTTTCTGCCAAGCCGGATTCGAAGGCGTGTACTTGGAGTTAGTAGCATCGTGCCTTACTACAGTGCCACCACGCTCCCTAATAAGAATTAATTAAATGAAAAAAAAAATCAGTCTTTTGAAAGGTACATAATAACGTCTATAACAATTTAACTTTAAATAAAAATCATTATTAAAAAAAATCTTTATTAATAAAAAAAATTAATGCATATAACAATTTCGTGAAATAAAATTACTCTTAAAACCTCCGCCATCCATTTATTAACAATTTAATGACGTTTCGAACTCCCCGTCCATTTTAAAATCAATATCTGAAATCAACATAAAATTACTAACAATTTCAACATTATTCCATATAAACCATTCTATTAAAATAACATTTTTTAAAAATTAAAAACATATTATTGTAATTGAAATCACCATATATATTATACATTATATCTATGCTGATAAGTATAAAGGATTTAAGATCATATTCTGGATGTTTCAGGAAACGAAAAATAAAGTTCAAACAATTCTGTATAAAAATTATCTGTTCAATACGGTTTTAACTAGGATATTATCATAATATACAACTTAAATCCTTTATACCAATCGATAGATAATTTGTTTCAGAGTCTGACAATATACTTAACTCAATATCGCCTTATTTTCGACTTAAATCCTTCGTATTTATCGTCACAGATATTATCCATCTTATTAATCACAATACTATTATACATGATTTTTTCCATCTGTCATTTCTCATTTTGTTTGTTAATAATCGAGAGACAGCAAAAATATAAACAGGCAAAATACTTATTATTAACTAACTTGTGTACACTCGCCTTTTTTTTTAATTTCAAATCTTAATTATATTAATATATAATCGTTATCTGTATAAAAACAATTCCTATATGTAAAAAATTAATAGAGTTAAAACAGATATAACCCTTAGAAAAAACTGATTAATGCGAAAGAATTAATCATTTCAGCCATGAAAAGATATAATTATTATTATTATTTTTTTTTTAAATTAGGACACTTATTTGATACGTTATAAAAAACAAAAAAAAACACATGTTCACATTGGATACTCATCATTTTAAATTTCCTTAATATCTGGACAAACGACTGACATGGAATCCTCATACAAGAATAATGAAAGACAGGAAACTGCTCGTCGATTCCGACTACTATAACATTATTAGACAAACGGTCTAAACTTCCAATCCATCACAAAAGACTGATCTACATCACTACAATAAGGCCTATATGGACATACAGAGTTGAGCTTTGGGGCTCCACTAAACCATCCAATTCCTCTCGAATCCAATCCTTACAGTCCAAAATCCTTAATGCTCCTTACTTTGTCACAAATCAAATCATCCATCAGGACCTCAATGTCCCCTATGTTGCCAATTTGGCCAGAACCAGATACCAATCCTTCCATAATAAACTTCCCAACCACCCAAACCAACTCGTTTCTAACCTGGCTTCTCCTTCACTACCTAATAATCCTCCTAGGCGTCAGAAAAGAAGATGACACCGAGATCTTCTCCTTAAGAAATGTTTTTGGAGTTTTATCAATGGGTAAATTTTCCACACGTTTGTATCATGTCGTAATATCACTTACAGCAAATTTACTTGATGTGTAAATATACAGTTGTAAATAACAATAAATAAATTATTAAAAAAAAAAATACTACCAATGTGTAGTTTCTCTACATGCCCATATCATGTCATTGTGATCTCACATTAAAGCATCAAATTTACTAGGTTATAGTATTTTTATGTGAGTATGGTTGTAAATATCATTAAATAAATAAAAACAAAATTCTAAAAAAAACAAATTTAAAAAAAATAATTTACTGTCATTGACAATACTTCACCAATGAACGTAAAAAAATTTCGGGTAAACAACTTACCTCGTTACGTACTAGGCTTATTAACGAAAACACGCCGGGCAAGAGCGAAGTGGCACAGAACAATATATCCTATAAATAAAATCGGACAAAACTCATTACAATACATTGACTAAAAACAGAAATTAGAAAGCACAGATTACAAAATTTCCAGAACTTAACAGAAAACCTAAATACCACTGACAAATCATTATGGACAACTACTAAAAAGCTACTAAAATACAAATCCTTCAACCATCCATTTCTCACTGAAAATAAGTCTTGGACACGATCAGATGAAGAAAAAATTCAAATATTCGGCGAACACCTTTTCAAAACCTTTAACCCCCATCCTGATATCCTTAATCCAATCCATCTTGAACATGTTGAATCAAAGATTACAATTCCACTCCAAATGACCCTTCCTCCTAATGTCTTTCATCCCTCAGAAATAATGAACATTATCCACCAATTACCTTTTAAAAAAGCTCCTGGTCACGATCTTATCACAGCACACATTCTGAAACAGCTCCCTCGTAAAGCCATTCTATTCCTTACCTATATCTATAATGCTACACTCCGATCCACCTATTTCCATGACCCTTGGAAAATGTCTATAATAAAAATGTTTCCCAAACCCTCCAAGCCACTTGAATATCCATCTCCTTACCATCCTATTTCACTCCTACCCATTATGGGCAAAATCCTAGAAAAACTTTTATTAAAACGCCTCAATCCAATCCTTGACTCATATCATGTTATTCCTGACCACCAGTTTGGATTTAGATCATCCCATTCTACCATATAACAGTGTCATCGAGTGTTTGATGTCATATCTTCCACATTGGAGCACGGAATATACTGCACGGGAGTCTTCCTCGATGTTGAACAAGCTTTTGATCGGGTCTAGGGATCCAAGTCTGCTCTATAAACTTCGTCAATTCCTTCCCTCTACATATTTTTTTTAATCCGTTCCTACCTGTCTGATAGAATCTTTAAAGTAAATCATAACCTAGCCTACTCATCTCTCTTTTCTCAGTCCGCCAGTGCTCCTCAAGGTAGTATCTTAGGTCCCATTCTTTACACGGTTTATACAGCTGATATCCCAACCCACCCTAACACAGTCCTAATAACATAACCTGATGAGACATGTATACTGTCTGTGAACAACGACACATATAACATCCATTGAGAATGGTGTCAAAACTGGAGAATCAAAATAAATCCTGACAATTCCTATAGAATGAAAAATTAACTTTTTATATCCACTTCTTACATTTTAAAACAATAAATATATTCTGGGATTCTTAATATCCACATTTAAATGAGTCTGAACAAAACAGAGAAAGAAGCACGGATTTCTCAGGATGGGGAATGTGAGATCCCGAAACGTGGGAGAAAGATGAATAAAAATAAAGAGTTAATCTCACAAATATTAATATACTAAGTACATTCCCTTTTATAAAAATATAGCGGAATATTTTTTCAATTTACTCATTTTTGACATTAAACTCAAATAATAGCAATAAGGAATTACACATTTTTATAAAATAAGAAGTAGAAAATTGTACTCAATTGGCGTCATCGAATTCCTCTAGTGTCCAATCCTTACAGTCCAAAATTCTTAATACTCCTTACGTTGTCACAACTCAAGTCATTCATCAGGACCTCAATGTTCCATATGTTCTGAATTAGGCCGGCACTAGACACCAATCCTTTCATGATAAAATTCTCAACCTCCCAAACCAGTTTCTAACCTGGCTTCTCCTTCATTACCTGATAATCCTCGTAGGCGTCTGAAAAGAAGATGGCCCCGAGATCTTCTCTTCCTGAAATGTAATTGGAGATCTATCAATGGCTAGATTCTCCACATGTTTTTATCATGTAATTTTATAACTTTTAGCAAATTTACTTGTTGTATATATTTTTATACAGTTGTAAATGACAATAAATAAACTATTTAAAAAAAAATTACTTTATTTTTCAAAACTAATAAAAAATTAGCTATTTAAGCAAACTGTCCTTTTTGGCTCTAAAAATTAAAGTATGCGTTCAGTCGTAATCACTTAAAATAGACGGACGAAATGTGGAACGGTCGAGTGAAAACAGGAGGAAGTGAAGTTCTGTGCTCACAGGGGTTCGAATGCGATAAATACGATATAATTGAAATAATAAAATGAAATAATGAATGAATGAAATAATTGAAAAAAAGTAAAAATTCTACTATTAAAATTTTTTTCATTGAAAAGTAGTATTATAGATATTACAACATGAATACATTTATTTGTAAATTCGATTAATTTTGTCTTTTTCCTCCCTACCCTTTACTTAATACGACTTTATAAGTTAGATTTCAATTTTTGTTACTCTTTATTCTTAAAACAGTATCACATATATTAACAACACCTATTTCGGAAAATTGGTTTACTGCCTGACAAATATTTTCTTTAGTTAAATCTCAAAATCTTCCATAGATTATATTTATCAATTTCTTGTTTCTATCAACAATAAGAGATAGTTAATTATTTCAAACAAACAAAATAAAATTAAAGGGTGGTACTTCATAAGAACCTATTTTGAAAGTTCAGCGTTTAAGGCCTGTCAAACTATTTCAATGAAGGTATGACGTAGCTAATATTAAAAATCATTGAATTAGACACTGATATAACCAGGTTAATCAAAATACTTGGAGCCATTCTGGACAAAATTAAAAAAAAAATTGTAAAATCGTTAATGTTAAGTGGCTCTTCCTGGAGTCAATTTTAGCGCAAAAGTTGCTGTAACATTCCTGGCATATATATACTTCCTTCCTTCATACATAACTTCAGTTTCGTACAAATTTTCGGTTTGAAGTAGATTTATTACCTAGCTCAAACAGATTATTCTGTAAGACTTGTTTATTTAACTTTAAGTTATTAATTTTTAAATAAATTAATTGGTATCCATTTAGGTCTCAACACTCTGTATTACATCATCAACAGTCCAACGTTTCGGCCAATTCCGCCATCCTCAAGGACAATATAACAATTAACAGCTTATACACACATTTATAATTACTATAACATTAAAGGTATGTTTAATTATTAATAATAATGTTAGTGTTGATGATGTAATAAAGAGTGTTGAGACTTAAATAGGTACCAATTAATTTATTATACTAGTATCAAGAAACTGAAAAGATTATATATATAATTTATCTTTTTATTTATTCATGTATTTCTATTAAAAGGTTGTATTCGAAATTTTCATGATTTAGGTACTTCCCCTTTCTATTTTTCATAAATTGAAGTGAAAATAAAGAAAAAAATTATATAATAAATACTTAATCTTTTTAATTCTTTTATTATCTCTACTGAAAATTTGGGATTTGACAAGCTAAGGGGCTGTTCACTCACTCAATTGCATACTAGTGATACTTAATTTGTATGTGAAAAAACACTGATTTAAGGGATTAGGGAAAATATGAAAATAACCTTTTTATTTGTTTAGAACTTTAAGCTAGTATTAGTCCATAGTATAAGATAAGATAAGTCATAAAATAGTACAAAGTTTCACTATATTTTGATAGATACATTAGAAAACATTCATTTTTTTAATGTCTACACTCCTAAAATCTTTATTGTCTAATCCATTAATTAGTATGTATTGGCTAGTCCATTGGTTTTCAAGGGGGGAAAGGGATATGCTCTTATGCTTCTAAGAGAAGGAGGAAAGGTTTGACCCTAAATATTCATTATCCAATTTAGTTGCCTGTAATTTGTTTTAAAAAAAAAATTATTACTTGTAAAACAGTTCTCAGCAAACAGTATTTTGGATCACATACTATTATTTTAAAGGTACTATAAAAAAATTATTCTATAATTATTTATAAAAGTATGTATAAATTACATCATAATTAATACTCTTCTAGCATAACATATTGATTGTTTCATATACTGATTCTTTAAAGTAAAAAAATGTAATTATGTACTAGATGTCATTGACTAGTTATCCAAACATGAACTGGAAAAAATAAACCATCAGAAGTGCAAAAGTATTATGTTTTGTTTTGCCTAAATTGTCTAATTTAAAATCATTATTTATTTTTAATAGCTTTGTATTTTATTTAAATCAGTAGTGTCAGAAGTGATTCTTTAGCTTCTAAAGAAGTAGTGGGTCATCAGGATTTTTTGCCACTGATCCCCATCCAATGTCAAGTTCCTTTTCTTCATTGTTGTCCAAAGTGTTTTATCTCCCTCATCATCGATCCTTTCTATGTGTTCCATGCTTCCTTGCTTGAGAGCACCCTTTGGTTTCAAATGAAGTCTGTCTTTCTCTCTGAGATTGTCAGGTTTCCTTATAATGTCAGACTTCCATTTTCTTTCCTTGATCTGTATATCTATTGGTTTGAGGTTAGACCTTTCTTTATTTTTTTTTCTTTATTGGATACTATAAATTCTTTATTAAAAAAAAATTCAAGCCAGTGGATATTGAATATTCTTCTCAAACATCTATGAACAAATATCTGAACAATAGTTTTTCCACATTCCTTTTGGTGATCCACCAAGTTTTGGATGCATACAGCAGTACTGAGAGGTCTTTTGTTCTAAACAAATACAATTATATATCCTAAGGATGGTCCTATTCTTCCAGATTTTGTACCATAAACAATTGCTCCTTTGGGTTTACTCATTCTGTTCCTTGTATTCTCCATCTTTACAACCTATTCTCCCTAAATAGAGGAATGAATCAATTATTTCATTTTGCTCCTATGGTTGTACAATTTAAATTACCCTGTTGTATTTCGATATATGATTTTAATAAAATATGTGTAATATTTACACAAATATAACTTATTTTAGAGCTTAAATGTTTATTTTCCTTAAAGGTTTATACAAAATAGGAAACTCTTTAGAACCCCCTATCAACACATAAAATAAGTGAACAGAAAAATAATACTAGATATAAATAAATAAATTTGATGTGTCCTAAACTAAATAAAAAAAAAAAAAAGAATAGATTTTTTTTCGTAGATGAATAGTACCTATTTTTGAAAAAGGAATCTGCTTCATTGTTCAAATTTATTTATTTTTATTTAGAAGTCCACCAGCATCAATTTTTCTCAATAACAGATATTCATTCTTGAATATAAATTTTTGAAAAGTCGTCTGAAGAGAATTGACATTGGCCTATAATAATAAATAAAATAAAAACAGGATAATTTTGCATTCATTTTTTCTCACTCATCAGGTAAGACCTAGATGTTAATGATAGGTTAAATGTTTATTTAAAAGGATTAAAAAATTAAATAAATTTTATAATTATTAATGAAGGGATGCCATTAGTAGTAGGAGCCTTTATGTGTTTTAATTTCTTAATAATAATGAATATTTTATCTTTAGCGATTGGCAATAGTGGTAAGTATTCAGTATTATCATTTTTGAATAATTATATAACATCATGAACCCTTATTTTTAACAATGAATACATATTCAGGTACATAACTTGAGTTTGATTATCTTTCTTCACAATGTGTTTTGAATCTCTTTTTATTTATTTTTTTATGCTAATCAAATTCCAAAAAAATTAGGAATGTTAATTATGCAGTTTTGGACGACCTTTATTCTTGTATTCTCTATATATTTTTTTTAATTTGTTTTTTTTTTTGTAAACCTCTATAAATCTGAGTTTATTTATTCATGCATTTTTCTATGCTTGAAAAATTATTACTCTTAGTTTTAATTGAATTTAAAATCTTTTGTGAACCAAATGGGGGCATAATTATTTTTATAAATTATTTGAGGGTTAAAAAATATTACTGGAGCACAAATAAATATTTGTGCTTCAGTGATTTTTTTTTTTATAACGATCTGTGAATCAACCAATCCTTGTTATATTTTGAGTTTAAGATGATAATGATATGTATTGTTTACACTGCCTACAACGGTTTCTTTATTTGAGGTAGCTATGATTTCAGTACAATAATTTTATTTAATTGATGAAGCTTTTTATTAAACTATATTGATTTCTTTAGCAAATGAACTTAAATTATCATCTTATTTAAACTTCTTACTAGTGACTTGATTTTACAGTCTTCTTTAGAAGAAATAGACGCAGCTTTAAATGCAGCAATCGAAGCAGGTTACAGGCACTTTGACACAGCATATTCATACCAAAATGAAACTGCTATAGGAATATCATTGGAAAAAATGTTCAATAGTGAAAAAATTAAAAGAGAAGATCTGTTTATTGTCACAAAGGTATCAACTTCACTAAATTAATGTTCCATATGATTATGAAATCTCATACTTGTACATCCTTCTGTTTTAAAGCTACCAATGATTGGAAATAGGGCAGAAGATGTTGAAGCTTTTCTCAAGAAGTCTCTTGAAAACCTGAAACTTGATTATGTGGATTTATATTTGATTCATATTCCAGTTGGAATGGTCAATAAAGGTTTTTATGAGATTTTTCCCAAAGATGAACAAGGAAGGATTCTAATAGACTACAGTACCAATATAATTGAAGTATGGAAAGTAAGTTAAAAAGTTTTTTTATATCACTGCTCTGCTATTATAGTAGAATACCTAAAAAATAATATATTTTTTTAATTTTTTATTGTATATATTTATAAGATAGTGTTGTAGTCTGAGATTTCTTTTTAGACTTCAGTTTTTGTCCTAAAAGAATTCTTATTCTTATATAAAACTTTGCAAGTTATCTTCGATGGAAGTTATTTGTAAATTTCAAATTATATATGATTTGTAAAAGTTATTTTTGATTGAAGAGGCATTGAATTGGTTACTGGAAGTTTATAAAAAACAGTACCATAAAATAATTCAATCTTGTTCCATCCACTTTTGTGACCCCAAATACTATCCACAAACATAAATTGCACCAACCTTGTAGTACATATACAGTAGAAATGGACGCAATTGCAATGGTACTGAGGTACGTGAAGAGCATACCAATTAAAAATGTGACCAATGCCAAGGCACATTCATTTTTGAGGCTCTTCAAAAAAAAAAAAAAAATGACATTGATTTCCATTTTTTTTAATAATAATTTTTTTGTCTTATAATAAAACAATCTTGTTCTTTAATTTTTTTATCACTTAATTAAAATGATTTATCATGAAGTACATTTTAAGTGGTTAAGGGTTATTGTATTGGTAATTGTTATAAAGGTTACTGTGTTGGTTATTGTAACACTATTACAATAAATATTATTTTATATCTTTTCTAATAACTTACGCATATTGAACAACAGTTTCAAATGTAACCTGAAATTATTATTGATTATCTTTTTTGAGGATCTTCAAAAAATACAAATTTTTTACTTTGATTTTTAAGTTTTTAACAATTTCCTTGTCTGATAATAAAACAATAGTGTTTGTGTGTGTGTGTGTTTTGTAATAAGGTTATAAGAAAAAGAAATAGAAATATTTATATTAGAATAAAATTAAAAGAACTAAACTGACAAAATGATATTTTATCAATGTTACTTGAAAGGAGTTTAAAATTATCTGAAATAAACTAAAAAACTCACTGTAAAGTTTTCCATAAAACAATAGAGACATATAGAATAGAATTTTAGGATTCTGCATTCAAATCAGACAATGCCTCTTCAATCAAAACTAACTTTTACAAATCACATATAATTTGAAATTTACAAATAACTTCCATCGAAGATAACTTACATTAGAGAGAGATGTCTATATTTAATATTATTGTTGTCCCCTTGTATGCAACACTAATAATCAATATATACTTAATAAAATAAAGCATCTGAAAAACTAATATACCTTAAATATATTATTTACTTATATTTTATATACTTATTTAAATTATTATTATATACTTAAATTTAGATGTACTTATATATTTAGATATATTATTATCTATTTATGGATTAAATGTTTATATTTTAAATATAATCTAAAGTTCATATCAATTATGTTTAGGCAATGGAAGCACAAGTTGATGCTGGTCGATCAAAAAGTATAGGTTTATCCAACTTTAACCAAAGCCAAATTAAAAGAATTCTCAGAAATTGTCGCATTCCTCCAGCAAATCTTCAGGTTGAAATGCATATTTATCTTCAACAGAAAGAATTGGTATCTTTCTGTAAAGAAAACAATGTGACTGTTTGTGCCTATGCACCAATGGGTTCTCCTAAACTGCTGTCAATCATGAAACTTAGAGGACTTCCTACTGAAGGGTATCTTGTTTTAATCTTTTTTGAGTATTTTTGTATTATTTATCTTTATTTTTAACACAATATTTTGTATTTTTGTTACCTGACTTTAACCACTAGGTTTTTTTTTTTCTTTTAAACATTGCTAACCTCTGATTTAATTTTTTTTAACAAGAAGATACACATCAATTCAGGATAACTTTTATGAATAATGCAGTGTTATTTTCACTTTAAAATATGTTTTAATTTAATTGTAA
>NW_027116757.1:30107-34419 GCF_000696795.3 Halyomorpha halys | reverse complement strand
TATCCAACTTTAACCAAAGCCAAATTAAAAGAATTCTCAGAAATTGTCGCATTCCTCCAGCAAATCTTCAGGTTGAAATGCATATTTATCTTCAACAGAAAGAATTGGTATCTTTCTGTAAAGAAAACAATGTGACTGTTTGTGCCTATGCACCAATGGGTTCTCCTAAACTGCTGTCAATCATGAAACTTAGAGGACTTCCTACTGAAGGGTATCTTGTTTTAATCTTTTTTGAGTATTTTTGTATTATTTATCTTTATTTTTAACACAATATTTTGTATTTTTGTTACCTGACTTTAACCACTAGGTTTTTTTTTTTCTTTTAAACATTGCTAACCTCTGATTTAATTTTTTTTAACAAGAAGATACACATCAATTCAGGATAACTTTTATGAATAATGCAGTGTTATTTTCACTTTAAAATATGTTTTAATTTAATTGTAATATTTTTTTATTTTCATTTCTAAAAGAATTTAACCCAGCCTTATAATTATCTGGTAGTTGACCGCGACTTTGAAAAAATCACCTCCTTGCATAACCATTATTCTAAAGACTGAAGACTGAATTCTTACTAAGTACTGAACCCAGGAATCTTCATGGATCAAAGTGGTTCACATTATTTTTAATAGATGTAAAATATTACTACAATGTACATATGTTTGTTTAAACATATTGAGACCTATCAAACCAAATAATTATTAGATATTAAACCCAACATAAAATATTTTTATTTTTTTAGGGTACGAATTTTACGTCCAATGGAAGATCCTGTAATCAATGAAATTGCTAAGAAGTACAAGAAGCAACCCTCCCATATTCTATTGAGGTACCTGATGGAATATGGTGTGGCAGTTATTCCAAAAAGCACGAATCCTTCAAGAATTAAATTAAATATTGATGTAAGCAACCTTATATGAATGATAGCAGCATTCCTTCTTAATATTGTAATTTATAATATTATAAATTGTATAGTAAAAATCATTTTTTTTTTTAAAAAGGTATTTGACTTTGAATTGACGAAGGAAGACTTTGAAAGGATAAGTGCCTTAGACCGTGGCGAGGAGGGAAGAATGTTTGGTGGACGTGGAAATAAAGGATTTGTCAATCTAATGGAAAGTCACCCTGAATACCCATTTTCAAAATAAAATAAATTATTAAAAAAAAAACCTTTATCACTAGATTAAAATTATTTACCTTAAAGTACATTTCAAGTGATTAAGGGTAGAAACACTTGGAATAACTATTATTTCATACTTCTTCTAATGATTTACATGTACTGAATAACAGTTAACTGTAAATATAACTTGTAATTATTATTAATATCAAACATACTCATCCATTTACAGTAATAGGTTAATCTTTCTAAACACAATTTCAGTGTTTGTTTTTTTTAATAAAACAATTGTTAATTTTAGTAACGTTTAATAAAACGTTAGTTTAATGTTCTTAATTAGGAGAAAATCAAAACCATATTAGCAATCAAAGGAAGAAAATATTTATTATTGTTTAAGACATGAAAATTCAATATTCACATTTTTATTCATAAATTTGTAAAATACAGTTAAAAAAATTATACTCATTTTACCTAAAGATAAATTACAAAATAATAAAAGAAAAATGAACTAGTTGAGGTCAAAATCACTCAATTGTAAATAAGCTATTTATTATGAGCCAATGTTTCATCGCATTTTGTAGGGCTTCCAAAATCAAGGAAAACGAAAAAATGAGTGAAAAGATTAAAGAACACCAATCAAAGGTCTTATAAAATTACAAACTAGTTTGAATATAATAATGTTTTTTTTTTGGGTCTAGGATGAAATGAAACTTTAATTGCATAATATAAATAAGTATGAAGGCTATCTTACCATATGAAGGTTTTCTTATACATTTAAACTACATTACAATGATGATAATGAAACCTAATCTTTGAGCAATATTTTATACCATTTGTTACAATTAAATTGTAAACAAAGCTATCATGTACACAAAAACCCTAATTTACAAATATGTAGAATAAAATTGTACTTCAATGGTTTTATAACATTTATGTATGATTTTTTGAATTTCGACTAGGTTACTTTGACTATAAAAATATGATTCAATGAAAATACACTCTGTAAGGTCTCCTAAGGCGAAATAAACAAGTTTTGCAAAATGTTCTGGGTGTGTTTATGTATATGTGCGGCTTAAGTAGTTATATCACATTAACCACCATTTAACAATAATGTGTTCTGTGATTTGATGTAAACCATGTTTGAGGTCTCCTGAGCCCAAATAAACAATTAATTCCCATAATTTTGTGGGTGTGTGTGTTTAACAGCATAGCTTTAAACCACATTGAAAAATGATAAATTATTGTGGCAAAATATGCACATTCCTGCAGAAACAACTAATAATTTATTAAATTTTGTGAATGATATTGAAGAATAATTGATAGCGTTCATGGTTAAAAACCCCTTGTTGTGAATGTTGCCATTTTTTATACATTATCAAATCTAAAGGATCAAGGATAAAGGATCCTTCAGAAGGTTTATATTGGATGAGTTTATGACCTTGATTGTCGCATTTTTCCTTTTTTCTTCTGTAATGAATTTCATCTGCTAATTTTACTATAAATAATTGATAGGTTTTCTTCACCATCATCATCATATCCGGCTGAGGTGGGTCTTAGCTCTCTTGGTGCATCCTCACTGTCCTGGCCTCATTGGGGATGTTCTTCCTTCTCAGCCTTGAGTGTCATTCCAATCCCATACCACCATTTATCTGACACCTACCTGCGTATGATAAATCGTTTGTTACCCGAGATGCATATCTCTGGAACTCCATTCCCTCTAATATATGTCATGTACCTTACTATACGTACGTCACCTTTCCCTAGTTAATCCCATATATTTAACTAAGGGACGTGATGGCCGTGCGGATTGGGTCGCAGGTCACAGTGCGCTTGGTTCGGAACGTTGCGGGTTCGATTCCTATCTGGGACAGTTAAACAATGCATTTTTCGGCGGCCCCGAAGAATGAATCTTGAAACTCCCACCTTGGTTAGTACGCGGCGGCAACCTAGGTAGCCGCCAAGGGTTGGCAAAAAGGACCACTTGGCCCACTTACCGGACTTGTTCCCCCCACCAAATACCATTACCAGTACCAGTATATTTAACTACCTTTTGCTTTACCAATCTGACCCATTATTATAATAGTACAGATATTTTGTAATTAAATTTTTGTTTTGTTTTTATTTAGCCAGTTAGTTTTTAATTTATCTATTTTTTTTTCTCTGTATATAAGTTATAATTAAGTGTTACCACACTGTTTTATGGCCAATAAATGTTATTATAAAATTAAAATTGCTTTTTTAATTGTTTCAAAGGAACCTAGTCTCAGAATAATAAACTATTTTTCATTTCATCTTATATCATTTCACCCCTCACCAAAAGTACCTTCTCTATAACGCTTATAGTGTCTCCGAGATACCGCGGTGATTTGTTTTGGACTGATAATCAAATCACCTCTCTCAGGCGTTCGTCCTCCCGAAAGGTTTTCACAATCAGCTTGCATCGGACGAATCTCCTGTCCATTCCTATGTGTTCATCACGCCATAGCTGTTTGATCTTCTCCCAAATGGTTTTATTCCCAACGTACAGGTGTCACTTTTCTCCAGGCTTCGAAGCATTAATCTACGGACCTGGTCGTTTTTCACACTTGGCTGTGAACAAATCGTCGTGATATTGCTCCTCCCATACTTGCTGCACTCAACTTTGAGCAATCCAGTGGTCCTCGTCTTCCATACAATCTGCCGCCTCTTGTTGTTTATTATGTCCTCCAGAACTGGTCTTCCTTCGTCCGAGCTCTCGTTAGACGAAGATTCCTCCCTACCATCTTCCTCGGCCACATTCTGTTCTTCTTCCTCTCCCGGTCTCCACTCCTGCAGGAATTGCCTAGACCCGGATATCCGTCATCTTCTTCTACTGCATTTACTGTAATTGCTCGAGACTTCCAATCGGCTACCACATTATCTTTTCCTGGTTTAAATATTATTTCCATGTTATACTGTACTACGAGCTCCTTTCAACGCGTAATTCTAGCCGAAGATTTCTTCAACATTCCCACCCATCGGAGAAGCCTGTGGTCAGTATGTACCCTAAACCTTCTGCCAAACACATAAGGTCTAAAGTGGCCAACAGCCCATACTATTCCCAAGAGCTCTCGTTCCAACGCACTGTATCTGGTCTCAGTCTCTGTTAGGCGCCTACTGGCATATGCCACTGGACGATCTCCCTCTTTACCATCTTGAGACAATACCGCTTCCAATTCA
>NW_027116757.1:29563-30057 GCF_000696795.3 Halyomorpha halys | reverse complement strand
ACATTTCGACACGATTCTTCACAATTACAAAACAAACCTTTGTTTGTGAGACAAAGAACATGTTCATTATGAGTTACGATTGATAAGCAATACAGGCTCTGAAAATAGAAATATAATATATTAGTATGTGGGGTTTTAAATTGAAATATATGAATAAATAAATATAGTTAATGCCATAAAGCTAACTAGGTATATACAAATACAAATAAACAAATTATATTAATTGACACAAATTTTTGAGTTCACAAAAAAAAACATATTAATCCATTATATGAAAGATTAAGCCTTTCAGAAAAAAAAAAAAACTTGGAGCTGAATATAAAAATATTACAATACAAATAAAAAATAAAAATATAAATAAGTAAATCAAATAACACAATCTTTTGAGCCCACGCAAAAATACATTATTCGATTAGATAACAGATTAAGCTTTTTTAGTTCCAAAAAATAAATAAATAAAATAATACGAGTTCTTTTTCTATTATTGATCACTT
>NW_027116757.1:22818-24917 GCF_000696795.3 Halyomorpha halys | reverse complement strand
GTATTGACAATGGCTTCGCTTATTTGAATGGTGCCACAATTGGGACATCACTTAGCAAATCGATAATGGGAAACATAGACAAGATCTGTTTATAATAAGAGAGATATTGTTAATTTTTTGTTTTTTAATTAAGGTTGTTTCATTCTCTTAAAATATATTATTAGAACTATTTTCTGTTTACAGTTACCATTAAACGGAAATATATATGAAGAGGTTATTTGAAGACTTGCAATTATCAGTGTAAAAAATACCTGCCATCTTTAAAACATTAAGAAGATGGCCAAACCATCTTAGTTGAGATTTCTCTATAGTGGTGTATATGACGAAGCTGTATACATCATCATCTTTAAATATTAGTTAATCATAAAGTAGTATTATATTGTGATTATTTTTATAAGTATAAATTATAATGCGATAGCTATTTAAAAAGAACTATAGTTTCAAATATGAAAAAAGGTTAAATTATTATTTTTTTTTGTGAAAGGCATTTCAAAACGTGCACAAGACTACCATCTAGCCCGTTCTAAAACAGTTTGGGTACGATCTAGATCTTTTCACAAAGGCATGAAGCTACTGATGGATCAAAGGCAGAAACTTTAAATAACGTGAAATAGATATTGCCTCTACAATGTGGACAAGATTCTTCGCCCCGAAGAAGCAGATTTTAGTTGCGGACACCCGATCTACACAGAGTGCTTTTGGGAAGAATCATGGTTTCTATAAACATAAAATAAATTCAATTAAGGACTTTTAAAGAATGAAAAAAACCTTAATTAAAATATAATTTTTAACTGATAATACGAGTTCTTTTTCTATTATTGATCACTTTAAGTGATGCCCTAATTGTGGCACCATTAGCCAGTGTCAATATGTCTTTAAGCTTACCATCGATCGGACTAAATTGATGTCTATCTCTTTTAGGGTCGACTAGAGAATATTCGCACAACCGTTGAAAATATATGAAATATTATTAATGTACTTTTACATATTATCCGTACACAGTGCTTCCGAAAGGCCTCCAGACAGAAGAGACACCGAAGAAGGCAGAAGCTAATCTGAAGATTAGTTAAAACTCAAGATACCTACGAACCGAACTCATGTTTTTTGGTCGAAAATCTTTTCTGTAGGAACTCTGATTTAATATCTTGAGATGAAGGGCTTTCACGAGGTGATTGGCACAAAAATAATAAAAGGCAGAAGTCAGGATAAGGAAAAGGGGAAAGAGGAATAAGGAAGAGGTTAAAGGGTAGTGTTAACCGGCATGACATGGCCCTTCCTGCTCTTTTAACCCGCAAGAAGAAATGCTGAGAGGGGAGGAGTAGTTCTCAAAGAACTTAATGTCTCTTCTTGTAATATATTGTACTGTTTCCAGTTGCAGTTTTTTATATATGTGAGCCGTGCTCTGAAAATAGAAATATAATATATTAGTATGTGGGGTTTTAAATTGAAATATATGAATAAATAAATATAGTTAATGCCATAAAGCTAACTAGGTATATACAAATACAAATAAACAAATTATATTAATTGACACAAATTTTTGAGTTCACAAAAAAACCATATTAATCCATTATATGAACGATTAAGCCTTTCAGAAAAAAAAAACTGAATATAAAAATATTACAATACAAATAAAAAATAAAAATATAAATAAGTAAATCAAATAACACAATTTTTTGAGCCCACGCAAAAATACATTATTCGATTAGATAACAGATTAAGCTTTTTTAGTTCCAAAAAATAAATAAATAAATCATAGGGCAAAAACAAATAAATTATGTAACACAAATTTTCTAGGCTACGCAAGCATACGTATATTGACTTGTTTGAACTTAATACTGAACACAATGGAATATACGAATTATTAGAGTGCGTGGCCCCAAATTGTAATATATGAATGAATAAATATGGTTAGATCCAACAATGTACTTTAATTATATATAAGAAGATGGCCACGAGACCTTCTAATTTAAATTAATGCCTGAAGTACCACCAAGTTGGTGGGTCCTTTCCAAGATTTTCAAGTGTATATGAAACATACAATATATTTACTTATTGTATTTATTATTTATACAGTTGTAAATCACATTAAATAAATT
>NW_027116757.1:19308-22768 GCF_000696795.3 Halyomorpha halys | reverse complement strand
TAAGTGGTCCTAGCAGAAAAATAGATGGAGAGTACAATTAGTACAAGAGCATAAGAGGAGAAAAAAGGCAGTTATCTAACCCTAATTTATGATTACTTTAATGAAAACTATGTATAATTAATAGTCAAAATTGATGTGTCTGACAAGTATAGGTAGAGGGAATAAAAAATGGCGGCTGTTTCAAAGTGATAACAAAAACTAATTTTTCATTCGGAACTCTATATCTCAAAAAGTAGGAACAACACAAGAAAACCTAGGAGAACGTCATTTAAAGAAGAGTAATTTGCTAAAATATGAGCCCTAATAGAGTTATTTACGTTAAATAGTTTTCGAAATATAGCTTTTTAAAAAGCAACTTTTTATGAAAATGTTGTATGGGACGTACTGAAAGATCAGTAGTTAGTGAATTTATTTTGAAAAATATAGATCTCAAAAACCATTTGACATACAGGTGTCTATTAGCACTCAAATTAAAGCTAGTATAATGAGCTATAAAGTAGTTTATGATTTTTATCTTTGTAGGAGTAATATTTTATTACATAAAATTCGCTAAAATAAATTGATTTATAGTTGTTCGGACAAATTCTCATTTCCAAATTCATATTCATATGTAAATATCATAAAACTACTACCCCTACGAAGATAAGTGTGATAAACTACTTTGTAGTAAGTTAAATTTCCTTTATTTTGAGTGTTGGCAGACGTATGTGCGTCTTATGGATCTAGAGATAAATTTTTTTTTAAATCCATCATTTCATACGAACAACTTTGTAAGTTTATTTTGTCAAATATCATAAAAACTACTACTCCTACAAAGATAAACATATTTTGTAGTAAATTTAACTAGCTTTAATTTGAGCGCTGGCAGACATCTGTACATCCAATGGTTTCTGAAATGATATTTTTCATAAATCAAACTTATTGTTCGAACAATTATAAATCAATTTATTTTAGCAAATATCATGAAAACTACTATCCCTACGAAGGTAAAGGTCATAAACTTCTTTAAAGTCCATTAAACTAGCTTTAATTTTTGAGTGCTGATAGACATCTGTACGTTACATAGTTCCTGAGATATAGTTTTCTCAAAATAAATTAACTAACTACTAATCTTTCAGTAGATTTTTAAGAAATGTTGCTTTTTAAAAAGCTATATCTCGAGAACTATTGGAAGTAAATAGCTCTTTTAGGGCTAATATTTCAGCAAATTTACTCTTCTTTAAATAATGTTTTGTTACATTTTCTAGTGTTGTTGGTAGTTCTTATGATATAGAGCTCCGAATGAAAAATTAATGTTTTTTTAAGGTTTTGAAACAGCCGCCATTTATTATTCCCCTTACATATACTCAGACTCATCAGTTTTGACTTGTAATTAATTATACATAGTTTCCATTAAAGTAATAAATAATTGGGGTGAGATAACTGCCTTTTTTCTTCCCGGCTCTTGTATTAAATAAAGATGTAGATTCTATGCCAATTTATTGACTTCCATTGTCGTCCCATCTCCTCCCCTCCCGGAGAGTCTTTTGTACATAATTCAAACATTAATTAAATTTCAATACCAACTTTTTTAGGCATGTGACTAGCTTAATAATGATAATTTAATTTTTTTTTATACCTTGGTGTTTCTTTTTCAAATAATTTTTACGAAAGGCCACGTCTGGAATAAAGGCCAAAAATCTCGTCAATGCTGCCCCCTCCTCCCCCTCTCCCAGGTCTTTACAAGTTGAATGAAATAGAAGAAGAAAGAGACCAAAACGAAAACTGAAAATTATAAATAGATTTATAAGCAACCATTCGATGTTACGCGTACATTTGTAACACCGAACTGTTGCAAATATCTGTAATGCTCAAAATGGACGGGTTAGTGGCAAGGAATGAAAAAAATAAATAAATATTCAGGGCAAAACACACTTCCAGTAAAAAAAAAACCCCAAAAGAAAAACATTGGCATTATAATAAAAATAAGGCAAACCTTACAACTAACACAACATAGATTTTAACAGTAGTTCTCAAGAAAGCCTGTGGGGCGATAACCACATTTCGACACGATTCTTCACAATTACAAAACAAACCTTTGTTTGTGAGACAAAGAACATGTTCATTATGAGTTACGATTGATAAGCAATACAGTGGAAGAAGCTTACTTTTGTGTGGACTCCGGGACAAGAGAGAAACGAGAGAGCTGATGAACTAAAATCGTTCAGAAACAACAATATTGTACTACACCTATTAGTGTACTAAGGAAGGTAGTTAAATTCTGGAGAATAGAGAGAAATAAAACGTACTCTGACACTATAGGAGCGCGGGTAGCCCCGGGTTAAGGCTCATGGCTACTAACTCCATGGACCCGGGTGGGCAGAAATATTTTTTCTGTTACACTGTAGCCGTGAGTCAACTCCTGTGGGTTCTTGGAGCCCTTTGAGGCTCACTCAGCCTCTTAAATTGGGTAAAAATCTGGCGATCGAGCGTGATTCTGACCAAATCACCACCTTGCACAGCCGTTGGTCTAGTAACAGTACTTCCTTACAAAGTACTGAACTACTGACCCTTCATGAGTTGTAGCGGAACACATTTTAATTTTAATTTTGATTAACTCTGATACTAAACCTAGTATGAAACAATCCAAAGTCTTCATAAATGAGTAAAAGACGAATTAATAAACCTGGCAAGGAATGAGTTCAGAACAGTACCAGGTCTTCTTAGGGGCCATTGTCCGTTACAATATCATCTCAAGAAGATAACGCAAGTGGAAGATGCAACATGTCGCCTGTGCTTAGATTAGTAGGAAAAGGCTGAGGATGTTCTATGTGAATGTAATGTCCTTGCCTTTTACATATTATATTTATACTTGAATCAGGCAACAAGTAAACCTATAGACCTCACTAGAATTAACCTAAAAGATCTAATGGACTTCGTTTGAAGAATCCATTGCAATAAGGTATCTAGACAAGGAATAACTGACTAGAGATCTAAATGGGTCGAGATGAGGAAAGGTTTCTCATTCGTTTACTGTTATAATAATAATAATATCCACTTAAATCAAAATTGTGGTCATAGAAACTATTTTCAGAGAAAAAATGTCTGACTGACTACAACCCTTATAGCCTCTCCGATGTCACGAAAAGGGGACGCCAAAAACGTTTGGTACTAGGAACGTCCTAACTTTATATCCTGCCCTGATGGTATGGGCACTTGTAGAGTGTAAATATTTATACTGTCACTAAAAATAAAATAATAAATATAATAAAAATATATTACTCGATTAAAAAACTCTAGTATTTTAATATTTATCACAAGAACCTACCAAATTATGGCAGCGTGGATTGCATAAATATTCGCAATATCTTCCTAATCTTCTGAAACAATATTAATCGAATAATCATTGAATGTTTCTAATTTGAACGGAAAGGATGTGATAAACATTCTTTTTAAAATTTATCTTTCCAATCTCCACTGT
>NW_027116757.1:16431-17153 GCF_000696795.3 Halyomorpha halys | reverse complement strand
AAAAAAAAGTTCCAAACATCAATAATCGCTTAAGAATTTAATTTTTCAAAATATAAAAATAAATAGTGATCTTATGTGGAGAAATTACTATTACAATGGGGTATAATTGTTTTATGACCCCTATATGATTTAAAATTAAAATTAATAAAAATACCTCACAGGTCTTAGCGTTTGAAAAAAATAAAATAAAAAATTTAGTATTTAGTAATAAAAGGTTTACCTCACTTAAGTGCAAGTATATCAAACCACTTAGTGTTCATCAAACTATACCATTAAGATAGTTAAATAACTGATGAGATTAGATTAACATTTGCAAAAAAATATGAGTCACTGCTTAGGCACAATATAACCAGATAGTACATGAGCCCAGTGGAAAAAAAGGCAGTTATTTCTCCCCAATTTTTTATTATTTTAATGAAAACTATGTACAATTACTAGTCAACATCGATGAATCTGCCTAGTATAGTTTAGGGGAATAAAAAATGGAAGCTGTTTCAAAAAATTAACTTTTCTTTAGGAGCTCTATATTTTTAAAACTACCTAAGGCACTAGAAAACCTAATAGTCATCATTTAAAGAAGAATAAATTGGGCCATGATAAATAACGAAAAATCACTAAATTATTTAGTAAATTTTGGGAAAACTATATCTCAGGAACCATTAGAAGCACATATGTGAGTTAGTACTCAAATTAATATTTCATAGGAATAGGTGTTTTCATAT
>NW_027116757.1:9530-14136 GCF_000696795.3 Halyomorpha halys | reverse complement strand
TATATTAATTAATCAATAAATTATTGATATGAAGGAGTGAGGAATATCGAAATTTACTAAAGAAAAGTTTATTTCTAGTACATTAATAGTTTTTTTTTCTTAAATTCAATAAAAATAATCGAAAAAAGAAAAAGAAATATTTTCATAATTGATAATAAAATATTTAATATTTTATAATTATTCTAAACCTTCTCCCTCCACTAAGCCTTTTACCTGGGGGCTTCAGGGGTGGTTGTTATATATAATTAGTATTAAATGTAATATAATATTACAGTATAATATTAAAATACAGTTTACAAGGAAATAATTAAGGAAGAGAATTTTAGCTTCATAATAAGCTTTGTTCATAATTTTAATAGGTCAATCAATACCATAAGATGAAAAATTAACGTATTTGATAAGCACTTACTACATGGTGTTATTTGTTAACAAAGGAATGAGATCCCGAAACCAACGCATCACAAATTACTTTCTGTAATACGGCTGTGGTGATTATACGGCGATTGTAAATCAAAACAATGTTATTGGTGTAAAACGCTATAAAAAAGAACAGCCAGTGTTGCGAAACTTCAATGAGTGAGGAACTGACATGGGTTGGACTATGGCAGGAAATTGCAAATCTAACCCGAAAGGAGTTTCCTACTTTTTTGTCTCCTAAGAGGTTTCTCGTGAGCATTTATCTCATGGTAGACCAGTTGTACTATTTTTGTTTATATAATTGGGTGTGATGATGACAAAAATCTTTATGATTACTTTCAATACAATTTGAAATTGAAATTGTAAATTGTAGCTCTTTTGTCAGCGGCTGAATAGTCCAAATTTCGTAAAAGTTCTTGCATCGGCTTATCGGCTTATCTTTAAAGAAAGAAACGCAGGAGGTGTCCAGGTGAGTAAAATGCTCCAACGAGAAAACAAGATGTCACGTTAGAAGTGTACTGGTGAGAGAAATGCTCATTCTTACCAGAGTAAAACTGAATTTGGTATAGGTAAAAGGGGGCATGGCATAAACATGCAGCGATAACAAGATCAAAGGGTTAACGGAAGGTGGACCAAAGCAAAAAAAAAAAAACACAGATGAAATACTAGGAATATATAGACGTTTATTTCCCAATAAGAGCAAAATGCTCAAGGCAAGACCTCTCCCGGGTTAACAAAGGAATGAGAATCGGATTATGTGACAGGAGTAAAGTGAATCATGGATAAGAAGGGACTTGTATTTTTTATTACCATAAATGGCTTGAAAACAGGTATGAATATGATCATAAAAAATATGGCCTAGACGTGTACATTTTCCATTTTCAAAGTAAAATGGTTCAAAGAGATTAAATAAATTAAAATTGGGAGGTTCATGATCATTTAAAATAAAAATGTTCATTTATTTCGAGATTAAAATATGAATGAATTAGTATTCCATGATATATATAATGTTCTAAAAATTGATCCAGAAAAAATATACTGAAGCAAGCTACGCCAATGAGGTTTGACATAAACTGCCTAATTTCAGAAAAATCGCCAAAATATAAATAAATTATTTTCGCTTTTTTGAATTTATAAAAAAAGATGTCCCATAGAATAAATTACTTTTATGTAACTTTTGTAATTACACCTTAAGAACAATAACTTTTCCCTCAGTGTTTATAAAGTAACCTCGATAATTAAGACGCTAATTTCTCTTTAGGCTATGGAAGCTCAGGTTAAGGCTGGCCGAACAAAAAGCATTGGTTTATCCAATTTCAATCAAAGCCAGATTAAAAGGATTCTGGACAACTGTTGCATTTGCCCAGCGAATCTTCAGGTAGAAATGCATATCTATCTGCAGCAGAAGGAGTTGGTGTCTTTCTGCAAACAAAACGATGTGACTGTATGCGCTTATTCTCCACTTGGCTCACCTGGTTTCAAACCATTTTTGGAGAAAACCGGAATGGTGACTGATAAGTAAGTTTCTCATTAGTATACCTCTGTAATTGTATAATTATGTAATTCAGAAACTGTCTAACATATTTCTTGAATTTGAATTGTTAAGTTTTATTTGTTTTTTACTTATTATTAAATTTAATAGTTTCAGTTTTTTTTGTATCCGGGAAATAATAATCCTTCTTACTTCAATCTCTTTATTATAATAAATTTTATTTCAGTACCTTAATTATGATAAAGACTTAACTAAGGTAATAATTCATTTATCAAAACAAAAAAACAAAAGTAAATTACATAATTTCCTTTAAATGCTAATTAATTTTTTTAGTTTTTTTTTTAAATTTTTAATATGACGAATAGCTTAAAACAAAAAAAAACAGTACCTTTATGAATTTTAATTTAATTATATAACAGAAAGGTCAGCTCATTGACACGATTACTGTATCTCAACAGTATAAAGTTGTAATTTTTAATAGTGCCGCTTTATGCAGTATGAAAATAACTCTAAAACTATACACTCCCTAGCATATTGTAGCCACTTATTTCATTTTATTTTTTTAAATTGCTACTGAGCAAAACAAAAATTATCTAAATCAGACCAGTATTAGCCAAGATACAATAGATTGAACTCATGATTCATGATTAGTTTAAAAATATTCTATTCAGGTTTCCATTGGAACCATTTTACCTTTATATTAATAATGAAGAGCCCTTATAATTACTATAATTATTACAGTTATTAAAAAGTTATATGTACAAAGTTGAAGTAAATTAAGATTACCTAAAATGTAACGTAACATAACTGTAAATCGAACTTCTAATTCCTCACAATAATGATAATGCAGCTTCATTTTCATAAAAGGTGGATTAAAATCATACTTTAAAAACGACAATGCCTATGATACTGAAATTATTAACAATTTACTCAGATAGCAAAATATTATGTCATTTTTACACCTCTTCAAGATTGTATGTAATAATAAAATTGCATAAAATAAATAAAAAATATTCTTTTAATTAATAATTTTTGCTTTATTAACATTAAAGAAGATATTAGATTTTTTTTTTTATGGAGAACTCACTTTTAACTTTTGGCCATCGGAATTATATTATTATGTCCATTTTACAATTGATTACGAAATCTACTGTTCAAATCGATCAACATTTTAGATTCAATTCGTGCACCAGACCAGAAATTGTAGTTGAAATTTTAGCATACATCCTAAACGGATATAGTTCAGATAGATTATATTTTCGATAATATCGACGGACTGAATTATCAATTGATCCTATAAGTTATCTGACTTATGATATTTTTGCAAAAAAATGATAATAAATAATGTAAAAACTATTAGACCTATGCTCTTCGACTAAAAATATCATATATCATAATTTTTGAAATATATCAGTAATTCTGGATTTATCCTAAATGGTGTAATGTTAATTTCAATCCTGATGTTTTGACTTCTATTGTTGAAGCTGTTATTTTGAGATGCTGAAAGAATAAGAATTCCCTGAAAGTTAGGCACGAAGTATTACTCCCCAGAGGTATAACTAATATAATAAATTTGAAAGAGGTTTAAAAAGTTTACATTAAAATTAAACATCGAAGAGACATTATAAATATATAATTTCATTAAAAATGTGATTTTTGCAAATAATTCAATAATTTTCCTCGTAGGACAATATTCGTATATCCTATGGAAGATCCAGTAATCGTAGAGATCGCCAAGAAATATAACAAGACACCTGCCCAGGTTCTCCTAAGGTACCTGATGGAATATGGAGTTGCTGTTATTCCAAAAAGCACTAATCCATCAAGAATCAAAGAGAATTTTGATGTAAGTTATGCAACTAAATCGATATATTTCCTCATTTTAAAACAGTTTTGTTTTCAATTAATGAAAATTGATTTTTTAAAGGTATTCGATTTCGAACTAACAACGGAAGATTACGAAAGGATCAGTGCCTTGGACCGTGGCGAAGCAGGAAGGACGAGTGGTGGCAGTGGAACATTCGCCTTTTTCAACTTATTGGAAAGTCACCATGAATATCCATTCCCCAAATAAATCAATCAATCTTGTAATAGGTTTGTTCCAACACGAGTTTGATAATTGTCAAAACTCCTGTTGGAACAGCGATTTGGTGTTTTGTCTTGTTAAGGTTTGGTGTAGTTCACGATGTTTGGATGTGTAAACCGGGTTTGTAACTGGCGCACAAACACTAACTATTATTTTAATAATATATTAGATAATATTTATATACGCACAGGAATAAACAGAAAAGTAACCTGATAATTAAGTGATCGTGGAAAAAATTATTTTTGTTTCCTACACTTTTGAAATTGCTACATCGTTGATCATTTGGATGTTTTATCACCTTCACTTTCTTAAGTTTTATGTTCTATGAACATTCTGTACTTTATTATTTGGTAAATAAAAATAAAGAATTTTTCTTTTCTTTTTTAACTATTTATTGATGCTTATATTGAACTCCTGACCTTATTTTCCTCTGGCATGGTAATCATATGGTATGGTATGAAGGTATACATGGAAATGAGGAAGCGGATGGACTTATACGGTTTAGGGCAAACCAATACAGCCGCAGCTTCCTATTTCCATGGACATGGCGAAAGAAATGGCCCGAAACGCTATCGCTAAAAGAGCAGAGGAGAACGTGGGGACAAGAACTG
>NW_027116757.1:6915-9480 GCF_000696795.3 Halyomorpha halys | reverse complement strand
ACAGCCGCAGCTTCCTATTTCCATGGACATGGCGAAAGAAATGGCCCGAAACGCTATCGCTAAAAGAGCAGAGGAGAACGTGGGGACAAGAACTGAGAGGCATTGCTAGACCCTAAAAAGCGCCGTCCTTTGACGGCGGTGGCAGTGGCATGCTTCAGGTTGGCTACTGGAGATGACTATCTATGGCACCACCTGAAGAAGATAGGAGTTATATAATAATCAACTGAAATATTTGAGTCTTCCGAGTGCGTCCCCCAGGATGGAGATGGTGAGATGACTGCCTATCACATGTAGCGATCATAGCCTATATCACATTTTTTTTATTTTATTTTCAAATCCTCTTTATTGATATATAATTTCAATTACAAATATATGATAATACAGAATATATATACAAATTACATACTGACTACGGAGTACCCAGCAGCGATCGTGCATTTTAACTCGTAATTTTCGCTAGCTTAAGTTGCCTATATCACATATAGGAGCGACAGTCCTATATCAATTTTGAAATATTAGCTTAAAACGGAAAGAGGAGACTTGCATTAAAATTATAAAATATAAAAGTAAATTTGTGGGAGATTTTAGATGGTTTAATCGAGAAATATTTAAAAACGCCTGAAATTAAAAAATGGTATGGAACCCTCCACTCCCGCCCTCTGTGGTAACCTTAGTTATTTGATTTTTCAAACAAATAATTATAGTGAGTAGATTGGTCGATGTACATGTCACCATCTCACAGGAGGAGATCATAACACAAAAGAAAGGCACCTTCTACGACTTTTTATGTTGATTACACGATATAAAAACTTGACCGTCCAGCATGGTTAGAATAAGGTGATGCCCTGTAGATAACCCCTCTCCTCTCCTTCCTGTATCTCAGAAATGACCAGAAAGGCAGTTAAAAAAAAATAATAATTTCCATTAAAGTAATCTAAACTGAAACGGAAAGCAGCCAGTGATTGGCTCGGAATTCATTCCCTATCGCTCTGCCATACCCCTGGTTCATCATAAGGCCCGCATTTTTGGCTTCACTTTTACTGCCTGCTTACCTTCTCTATCACACTCCTTTCTCCATGGATAGAGGCATTTATGAAATCTTTTTGGCACGTATCCCATATTACAGACTTCATCTAGAATTTACCTTTACTTTTCAGAAAACTGCAACCTTATTCCCCAGTTATACTTCAATAATATAATATAAATAAATATAAATTGTAATTCATCACTAAACCACACCCTCATACATTGTTACGGTTACCATGGTGAAATAAAAACACTGGCGATATCTACGTAGACAAGGGGTGTTACGGTTGCCATGGCGAAATAAAAACACTGGCGATATCTACGTAGACAAGGGGTGTTACGGTTGTCATGGTGAAATAAAAACCCTGGCTAAATCTGTTCAGACAAGAGGTGTTACGGTTGTCATGGTGAAAACAAGACACGAGCGATATGTTTGAGACGAGTGTGTTTTGTTTGAGTGAAGGCACAGTTTGATTCTGGGAACTCGTATGTTCAGACGAGTGAGTTTTGGTTATGTGAAGGCGACAGTTTCATTTTGGAACACGTTACGATTGTTCAATGTGAAGTGTTAATAGTTTAAAGGCCCTCTGTCTTTATGGTTTGAACCGGAATATCACCATGAGAGAAATGTTGTCATATATGTTTTGTTTTTCAAAATTATGGTGTTTACTTCAATAGACGATCATTAACAATAGAAGTGGAGGTCTACGTGGGGTTTGAACTAAATTTTATCTTTTTTTTTTTATTGTAAATTCACTTTTATACTCTTTTGGATATATTGGAAATGTAAATATAGTTATTAAGGTTAAGGTTAAGTCTACCTGTAAGTTTTAATTGTTTTATTAATTGATAGGAATTCTTTTTTTTTCCTTTTTCATTCTCTGTATATATATATTTTTCTTATTATTAAACTTTTGTACAAATAATTCAGTTGTTCTTTCTCTGCTTTCAACTTGTTAATTTACTTATGTTTTTTTGTTCACGGAATATTACGATAATTCAACAGGTGGTAGGTAACATCCCTAGGTTTCCTGTTATCTACATGTAAAGATATTCGTCATATTCAACAAATGTTTATATAGTGGTACATTTTAGTTATATTGTGGCATAATGCTTCAGGGTTTTCGTTATTTCCAAGAAAAATAACGTGGCGCCTGAGGAGTAATTTATTCTTTATTGTTTTGTTTTGTTTTTTTTTCCTTTTGCGATTATATATTTTTTATTTTGACTTTAACTCACCCCCTTCTCCGCTGAGCATGGGCAACGATAAACGTATAACTAAGAATTAATCTAAATTTGCGGTTATAACATATTATTAATTAGGGCAACTGATAACAATAAAGGAGTGATAGAAGAATTATCAGCAAAAAATACAGAAGATTTGTGAATTTTTTATAAATGTAAAAATGTTTAAAGGCTAAAGAAAACAAAGTTTAATCATTAGTTAATTGATAAGTTCCAATTTACTAATTGGATTTCAGTTTAGTCTTTTATTTGGGAAGCTTCTTAAATAAAATAGTATGTAATATAGTTATATTT
>NW_027116757.1:3426-6865 GCF_000696795.3 Halyomorpha halys | reverse complement strand
ACAGCCGCAGCTTCCTATTTCCATGGACATGGCGAAAGAAATGGCCCGAAACGCTATCGCTAAAAGAGCAGAGGAGAACGTGGGGACAAGAACTGTGAGCCATTGCTAGGCCCTAAAAAGCGCCCTCCTTTGACTTTACCAAGAGCGGTGGCAGTGGCATGGTTCAGGTTGGCTACTGGACATGACTATCTATGGCACCACCTGAAGAAGATAGGAGTAGTTGAGTCTTCCGAGTGGGTCCTCCAGGATAGCGATGACTGCCTATCACATATTTACATGTTCAGCAACGGCGGACTTAATTTTAGACAAGAGTGACTTGAATAAAGCTGATGTATACTGAGCTGTACGAAATAAGATGGCAGAAATTCCTCCTTTGGCGTTGGAAAAAAATAAAATAAAAAGTAATCCAATGCTAATACTATTAACATAGCGTACCATTTAGTGCGAAACAGCATAAATTATGTTCGAAACATACAGTTTACAGTTTGAATTATTACCTTGAATCAGTTAAATGTAAGGATTTACCCAACAAAAATATATGTATAAATAGCAACGAGTATTAACTGAACCAATTGATCAACAAATGGAACCAAATCCTGAGAAAATCTTTGGACCTACATGTACGAATTTGGTTAAAAACAAATACACCAAATGGTGAGAAATTCTACAACTTTTTTACCTTATATTTCATTGCGCGTTTTGTTTTGTTTTTTATTCTTACTATATTCAGAGTGGTGTGGGGAAGGGAAATCCAAGGACGATTTCAACCGCTGGAAAATTACATAATATAATACTTCTTCTACTTTATTTTTTTTTTTGTTAAAGAATCTGTTTGTAGCAAATAGGTTCATAGTCCTACTTAATTCGAATAGTAATAACCCCCCTTTTTAAGATTATTGACTTCATAAAATGCAAATTGATATTTCAAATAATGACCTATACAATGATTTTTCAATCTCGTATCATTTATAAAGGTCAAAGAGCAAAACAAACTTTTTACTTTTACTTAGTGCCAACGTTTTTCACTTTTTAGCAATCAATCACATTTTAAGCGGTTTATTCACCGACTCTCAACACTTTATTCGTAAGCAATCACAAAAATACCAAACCTTTTTCACTGAAAAAACTTAGTTCTCATTGTTAGCAATAAAAAAGAACAGATAAATACAAAATATTACTGAATTTTACAAATAACTAAAGGAGAAAAAAGATATATCCAATTCCAAGCCGAGAACTGAGACAGCCCAATATTTCTGATTGCATGACAGCTTCGTCATCTTTTGGTTAAACTGTTTTATTATTTTAAATATAAAATTCATATTTGTTATCACCAACCCAAAAAACCCATTGTACGAATTTTTATAGCAAGTGATAAATACAATTTTGATTCATAACTTTCGCATTCACTGGTCTTTTTTTTTTCATTTAAACCCCAAAAGCGATAACTACAACACGATCCCAGTAACCTGCACAAACCTTGGGAACGTGAGTAGCTTAGTAAGTGAATGTTGTACGATGTGATGCGCACACTGCACAAGATTTTTTTTTACCTGAAAGTTCATTCTCAAATGATCCTCCCAGTCAGTAAAAATCTTAACGACTTTGGTATACGAGTATCTGAAAGATAGATGTGAAAACTAAATATGTGCTTTCTTTATACATACGAAATATAAAATTTAAGTACAGAAATATTGACGTACATTATTATGATTTTGCTAAGTATAGTGACATTATATATAACAATTAAATGTGATGATTAAGTTTGGAAGTACATAAACATACCACATACTTTTCCAATCCCAGCCACTTTTTAAATATTTCTTAATTAAACTATCATATAGTCCCCTCTTCCCATTTTAAGCAAATATGAAATTGTGACATGTCGTACATCGACAGGGTCTTATCGGGGCGGGTCCGGCGGGAAAGGATTTCTTTTTTTAGTGTTATGATCTCATCTGCTGAGATTGTGACATGTACATCGACCAACCTACTCGCTATAATTGTTTGTTTGAAAAGTCAAATAACTAAGGTTACCACGGAGGGCGGAGTGGCGGGTTTGATGCCGTTTTTCAATTTCAGGCGCTGTTTAAATATTACTCGATTAAACTATCTTAAAGTCTCCTCTTCCCATTTTAAGCTAATATTTCAATATTAATATAGGACCGTCGCTCCCCAGGGGTCTGCTCGATTATCCGTAATCTCCGGATCGATGATTTAAAAAGCACCTTAAAAATTGAAAAACGACGTAATACCTTCCACACCCGCCCTCCGTGGAAGCCTTACTTATCTGACTTTTTAAACAGACAGTTTTGGCGAGTTAGTTAGTCGATGTACGACATGTCACAATCTCACAAGAGAGATCATAGAACAAAAAAGGGAATCCTTCCCCGCCGGACCCACGCCGCTAAGACCCCCAGGGAGCAACGGTCCTATATCAATTTTGAAATATTAGCTTAAAACGGGAAAAGGCGACTTGCATTAAAATTATAAAATATAAAAGTAAATTTGTGGGAGACTTTAGATGGTTTAATGGAGAAATATTTAAAAACGCCTGAAATTAAAAATACCATACCATGAACCCTCCACTCCCGCCCTCTGTGGTAACCTTAGTTATTTGACTTTTCAAAGAAACAATTATAGCGAGTAGGTAGGTCGATGTACATGTCACCATCTCATAAGAGGAGATCATATCACAAAAGAAAGGCACCTTCTACGAATTTTTAAGTTGATTACACGATATAAAACTTGATCGTCCAGCATGGTTAGAATAAGATGATGCCCCTCATTTCTGTACGTCAGAAATGACCAGGAAGGCAGTTAAAAAAAAAAATAATGTCCATTAAAGTAATCTAAACTGAAACGGAAAGCAGCCAGTGATTGGCTCGGAATTCATTCCCTATCGCTCTGCCATACCCCTGGTTCTTCATAAGGCCCGCCTTTTTGGCTTCACTTTTACTGCCAGCTTACCTTCTCTATCACACTCCTTTCTCCATGGATATGATGGATATGAAATCCTTTTGGCACGTATCGCAGATTACTGACTTCATTTAGAAT
This sequence comes from Halyomorpha halys, assembly GCF_000696795.3. Lineage (NCBI taxonomy): Eukaryota > Metazoa > Arthropoda > Insecta > Hemiptera > Pentatomidae > Halyomorpha > Halyomorpha halys. The sequence continues at coordinate 3,811 of NW_027116757.1, read as the reverse complement.
TTAACTTTACTTTTCGGAAAACTGCAACCTTATCCCCGAGTTATACTTCAATAATATAATATAAATAAATATAAATTGTAATTCATCGCTAAACCACACCCTCATACTTATTATTACTTAGGGTTTCTGATAACAATAAAGGAGTGGTAGAAGAATTATCAGCTAAAAATATAAGATTTGTGAATTTTTTATAAATGTAAAAATGTGTAAAGGCTATAGAAAACAAAGTTTAATCATTAGTTAATTGATAAGTTCCAATGTACTAATTGGATTTCAGTTTAGTCTTTTATTTCTTAAATAAAATAGTATGTAATATAGTTATATTTGTAAAAATTAGTTATTATGTTAAACAAGAGCCTTTTCACTTTATTTATTAATTATTACT
>NW_027116757.1:1992-3376 GCF_000696795.3 Halyomorpha halys | reverse complement strand
TAGATTAGAGAATATGTTTACTGAACAAATTTGGGTTATCGACAGAAATAAACAACACTATAATTAAAATGATTACTTTGTTTACTATCTGATAAGTAATAAACACTTTTTTTTTTTATTTATAGAAATTCGATTAGTGGAGTAATTATTAAATGTTTTGTTATTTTTTTCCTCTCGGTACATCCCTTTCAGGTTTAAAGATGCTTTTTTTTTTATTATTTTTAGACCCTAATTTAGCTTTACAGATTTCAATGAAACCGTTGTTTTTATTATGGTTTGTTTTTGATATTTGGAAAATTAATGAAAATGCATTAGATACGAAATCTGTCAAAACTGACTGCTAGCGACAATACGGCATATACGAATAAAATATCCCCTCAGTTGTTGGAGAACATTTTGGAATTAATAAAAACAAAAATAAAATAGCTTCACAAATGAAAAACTTTATAATTTTTTTTATTTTATTTTAGTTTTTTAATATTTATTTACTTATTTTATTTATTATCATTTTTTTTTTTTTTTTTCATGAAAGTGTACCATTATCACTATACTCATTGACCAAATTTTTGGCCGATTGTAATAGTATCAATAAATAAAGATTGCAATACAAATGAAACTTTATTACAATGAAAATCCATAATCCAAATAGTATCATTTTCAAGGAACTAATAATTAATATATTGATTATTTTTTATAAATTAATGAATTAATTAATCAATTAATATATGTAAAAAATAAAATTAACGTTTTGCTGATGAGGCGGAATCAACCGATAGAACTGGTAAGGAGTCTAACGGACACCTAACTAATTAAAAAAAAATTCATTCAGTTAGAAATTAGTCCAGTTCCTTAACCTTTTTAGAATATATAGGGGGAGGGAGGCAAGATTCTGTCTAATTATTTTTGATATTATGTTCTCCTTGCGTGATTGTAAAGTCGTCTTACATAAGTATAAGTAAATTTACTGTATTTTAACTCACTTTTAATAATTTATATACTAAAAGGTTTTTATAATAATTAATGACCGGAAAAAATGTATTCCTTTTTTTTAACTGTTTATTAGAATTGAGGAAAATTATTGATATACTTTTCACTAATATATATACAAACATGAAATAAGAATAAGAAATGTAATATTTCAACAAAAAACTTTTTATTATTTTGCGATTCAATATACAAGAAGTGTTTCATAAATATTTGAACATACTGTTGATACTGAAGTAATCTATTATTTTTTAATGTTTTAATACTCTGGCTGATATACTGATTTCACAACTGGAAGTTTATGCTTCTAAACATTTGATTAAATCAAATTGTTTCAATTTTGCTACTGGTATTCAATACTTGTTTTCTTGTTGGGATTTCTGATGTCTCAATCTCTATC
>NW_027116757.1:0-1126 GCF_000696795.3 Halyomorpha halys | reverse complement strand
TAGATTAGAGAATATGTTTACTGAACAAATTTGGGTTATCGACAGAAATAAACAACACTATAATTAAAATGATTACTTTGTTTACTATCTGATAATGAAGTAATAAACACTTTTTTTTATTTATAGAAGTTCGATTAGTGGAGTAATTATTAAATGTTTTGTTATTTTTTTCCTCTCGGTACATCCCTTTCAGTTTTAAAGATGCTTTTTTTTTTTTATTATTTTCAACTTTTTTTTAAATTTAGCTTTACAAATTTTATTGAAACCATTGTTTTTATTAAGGTTTGCTTCTGATATTTGGCAAATTAATGAAAATGCATTAGATATGAAATTTATCAAAACTGACTGCTAGCGACAATACGGCATATACGAATAAAATAAGATCCCCTCAGTTGTTGGAGAACATTATGGAATTAATAAAAACAAAACTAAAATAGCTTCACAAATGAAAAACTTTATAATTTTTTTATTTCATAACTTTTCAACTGGTAAGAAGTCTAACGGACCCCTAACTAATTAAAAAAAAAATTCATTCAGTTAGAAATTAGTCCAGTTCCTTAACCTTTTAAGAATATATGGGGGAGGGGGGGGGAGGCAAGATTCTGTCTACTTATTTTTGATATTATGATCTCCTTGAGTGATTGTAAAGTCGTCTTACATAAGTATAAGTAAATTTACTGTAGTTTAACTCACTTTTAATAATTTATATACTAAAAGGTTTTTATACAATAATAATTAATGACTGAAAAAAAAATGTATTCCTTTTTTTTTTAACTGTTTATTAGAATTGAGGAAAAACTTGATATACTTTTCCTTAATATATATAAAAACATGAAATGAGATGAAAATAAGAAAATTTGATTTTTTTTAATACACATCGGTAAAATTAGGAAATTTATTGTCAAGAGGTACACGTCAAAGAAATGTAATATTTCAACAAAAAACTTTTTATAATTTTGCAATTCAATATACAAGAAGTGTTTCATAAATATTTGAACACACTGTTGATACTGAAGTAATCTATTATTTTTTAATGTTTTAATACTCTGGCTGATATACTAATTTCACAACTGGAAGTTTATGTTTCTAAACATTTGATTAAATCAAATTGTTTCAATTTTGCTAC
>NW_027116756.1:3643-4264 GCF_000696795.3 Halyomorpha halys | reverse complement strand
TACAGTAACAGACCTATTTGCACTGTAATAAATAAGCAGACTATTTTGTTCCTCACTAACAAAGTTAGAGAATATCTTTATTCATGCAGGAAATAAAAATATATACATCCCCACAATCGAAAATCTAAACTGCCATTTTAAGTTTTAGACCTCTCTGAGTCTTTTGATTTCCTGATTTTGTTCAAACAATGGAACGAATAAATTTATTTACACTTGGAAAGGGCTGTCAGATACCTTAATTGACCACCACTCGGACTATTCTCCAACAGTAGTGTATTTATTGGAAAAATATAGTTGACCGTATGAAGTAGATTGTAGTAAGATAGTCCGGCTGGCGGTCAATAATGGTATCAAAATAGTAAAAGGAAACTATTTATTGTTAACCTAACAATAGGTATTCAATAATTTAATAATAAATATATATAAGCGGCCATTCTAGATTTGCAGCGTCTTTAAAACCAAACCGCGTATTTCGGATACACCCGGTTAGTAGCATTTAAAAAACGTAGTTGACCGTATGAAGTAGATTGTAGTAAGATAGTCCGGCTGGCGGTCAATAATGCTATCAAAATAGTAAAAGGAAACTAATTATTGTTAACCTAACAATAGGTATTCAATAAT
>NW_027116756.1:0-963 GCF_000696795.3 Halyomorpha halys | reverse complement strand
AGTAGTTTTCATGATATTTGCTAAAATAAATTGATTTATAGTTGTTCGGACAATAAGTTTGATTTATGAAAAACTTAATTTCAGAAACCATTGGACGTACAGATGTCTACTAGCGCTCAAATTAAAGCTAATTAAATTTACTACAAAATAGTTAATTTCGCTTATCTTTGTAGGAGTAGTAGTTTTTATGATATTTGACAAAATAAACTCACAAAATGCTAATTTCTAGTTGTTAGTATAAAATTTTGGATTTTTGAAAAAATATATCTCTAGATACATAAGACGCACATATGTCTGCCAACACTCAAAACAAAGGAAATTTAACTTACTATAAAATAGTTTATGACTTTTATCTTTGTAGGGGTAGAAGTTTTTTATCATATTCAATATGAATATAAATTTGGCAAATGAAAATTTGTCCGAACAACTATTAATCAATTTATTTTAGCAAATTTCATGAAAACTATTTCTCCTACAAAGATAAACTAATTTCTAGCTCATTAAACTAGCTTTAATTTGAATGATAAAATAGATATGTAAGCCAAATGGTTTTGGAGATATAGATTTTTTTAAATAAATTCACTAACTACTGATTTTTCAGTACGTCCCATACAACATTTTTGCTCTTTAAAAAGCTATATCTCGAAAACTTTTTATTATAAATAACTCTATTAGAGCTCATATTTTATCAAAATTGCTCTTCTTTAAATGATGTTATCTTAGGTTTTCTTGTGTCATTCCTACGTTTTATGATATAGAGCTCCGAATGAAATATAAGTTTTTTTTATCGCTTTGAAACAGCTGCCATTTTTTATTCCCCCTGCCTATACTTGGTAGTCTCATCAATTTAGATAAGTAATTATATAGTATAGTTTTCGTTACAGTAATAAAAAATTGGGGTGAGATAACTGCCTTTTTTCTCCTCTTGTACTATATAGTTGCAGTAGCTAAGTATGACACTGG
>NW_027116755.1:257912-258364 GCF_000696795.3 Halyomorpha halys | reverse complement strand
AGTAATTGCTGTAAAAGTCGAAATCGACGTGCAGTTTCCTGTCTTTTCATTCTTGTGTGAGTATTCCAGGCTAGTCGTTAGCCCAGATGTAGTCCAAGGTAGCGGATCTGTTCAACAGGGGTTAGGGCAATTTTATTGAAGTATACTGTAGGGCAGTCCGTAGCTTTACGACGAAGAGTAAAGGTGATTTGATGGGATTTTTTGGGATTTATTTTATCCTCCAATTACGAAACCATTCTTCGAGAACTGTGATATGAGCTCCTTAACCTAACCATAACCGGTTTGACAACCGCCAATTCTAAGATATTATTGTATTCTAGATTTTATTTATTTTATTTTAATTATATACCTCAGTTGCATTCTAATTTTATATTATTCAACTTATTTATTTGCCTATATTTATTTATTATGTGTATACATTGTTTTATTTGTATACAATTTAGTTTATATTT
>NW_027116755.1:257541-257862 GCF_000696795.3 Halyomorpha halys | reverse complement strand
TCTTCAAAAATATGTCTAATCGTAAGAATGGACTGACAAAATTTGTACATTGGAGGTGGCAGTTTTCTGATCAGGTGAGAGTGCGTGAGGAGAGTATGACCTATTCTCAAGCGGGCCAGAGCAACCTCCTTCCTGCGGCTTGATTATTATTGTATACCTAGGCTTACTTATTGTAAGATTAAAAATATTATCTAATTAGACTAAAATAATTATGCTGTGTGACTAGCAACCTAATGAAGTTCTGCCGCACAACTTTGTATTTTAATAAAGTTTTTCTTCCTCCTAGATTGGAAGTTAAAATATTTTTTATGTTTTAAGCAT
>NW_027116755.1:257216-257491 GCF_000696795.3 Halyomorpha halys | reverse complement strand
AGAGGATGCAAGGTTAGAAACTAGGAGGTTTGAGTGGTTAGGTAGTTTATAATGGAAAGATTGATATCTGGTTCGGGCTATATCGGTTACATAGGGAGCATTAAGGTCTTTATGTATGATTTTATTTGTGATAAAGTAAGGAGCATTGAGGATTTTACGAAGGATTTAACCTAAAAATTAAAACAAAAACATGTTCTTATGTTATATATTATTAATTTTTATGATTATTATTGTTGTTGTTGTTGTTGTTGATTGTTGCTTAAAGGCGTAAAACC
>NW_027116755.1:255147-255399 GCF_000696795.3 Halyomorpha halys | reverse complement strand
CTAGTTTGAGACCCCGGCCCTATCCAGGATTTTTTCAAGCATATAATTATATAATACTTACAAGCCTCCCCCTGGGCATTTGTGAGGCCCGTTAGCCAATGGGTGGCACTCACAAAAATAGGCGTGGGAGTGATGAAACCACCCTATGAAAACCACCTCAGGAAACGCGCGATGTATTTTCTAAGTACTTCGCGCGAGACCTTGGACCTCCACGGTCTGTCGCGCCAATGTTAATAATAATAATATATATAA
>NW_027116755.1:254358-254698 GCF_000696795.3 Halyomorpha halys | reverse complement strand
ATAATATAATTTATTTTTAAAAATTTACTTTTTTAATTTTATATAAACTTTCATATATTTAAAGTCAATTTAAAAAATATGTATATATAAACACGCCTGTCTGCCAACCTAAAGGTTGCGAGTTCCAGACCGCGGCCCTATCCGGGATTTTTTCAAGCATATAATTACTCACTCACCTCCCCCCAGGCATTTGTGAGTCCCATTAGCCAATGGGTGGATCTCGCTAAAATAGGCGTGGGAGTGACGAAACCACCCTACGAAAACCACGTCATGAAATGCGCGATGTATTTTCTAAGTACATTGCGCAAGGCCTTGCACCTCCACGATCTGTCGCGCCATG
>NW_027116755.1:253687-254308 GCF_000696795.3 Halyomorpha halys | reverse complement strand
TATATATAAATTTATTTATTTTTTTATTATTCATAAATACAAAGTTTAGTACGCCAAAATAATAAAGTAGGGAGAATGTTGGTCAGAGCCGTCAAAATAAATTAGGTAACATTTTAATGAATAAAAAAATATTATGCTTTGCTAACGACCGAATAACAACACGAACTAAAATATGGATTTTATTTCTTTGGCTTCTGATCAGCTCATTTATATCTGAGGGCAGATATAAAAAATAGGATTAAGAAGAAAAATTTGCTCAATACAAACACAATTTCCCAGACAAACAAGCTGAGCGCAAATAATGTTTGCAGAAGAGGTTTGCTAGATTCTATTTGCCCGGTTTCAACATCAGGAACGATTTCCTCTGTATTTCCCGAGTAATATTAATGAGTTCCTCAATAGTCAATACTGCAGATAAATTAATTTTACTGGCAGGAAATGTATTCAGGGAAATCATGCGTTTACTGCAGCTCGTTTTAATATATTAGCATTATTTTTAACTTCTTTGTTATCATCATCAAATCGAGATTTTCATTAATTAGGTTGTCATTAGCAAAACCTCTGGCCAACCTCAAAGCATAATTTTATGGAGCAGTCAAAGTTTGGAGAATTCAAAATAAT
>NW_027116755.1:247451-250465 GCF_000696795.3 Halyomorpha halys | reverse complement strand
CTTAAATGCTTAACCTTAATAACTATATTTACATTATTATCCAAAAGAGTATAAAAGTGAATATAAAATAAAAACAAAATAAAATTTAGTTCAAAACCCACGTAGTCCTTGGGTGCACTCCTGGCAGAACATAAGGTAGTCCGATTTTCCTTTACGCCTCACCTTCCCCAGAGGTTTTAGAATGACACCTGCTACAACTCTCGTATCCAGGACGTGCTGAAGAAACGTCACTGCACTATATCCACACTTCTAGTGTTAATGACCGTCCATTCAAGTAGAACACCATAATTTTGAAAAACAAAACATATAAGATGACATTTCTCATATGGTGCTATTTCGGTTCAAGCAGTAAAGACAGAGGGCCTTTAAACTATTACCACTTCACATTGAACAATCGTAACGTGTTCCAAAATCAAACTGTCGCCTTCACAAAACCAAAACCCACTCGTCTGAACACACGTGTTCCAAAAATCAAACTGTCACCTTCACAAAAACAAAATCCACTCGTCAGAACATATCGCTCTGTTTTGTTTTTCCCATGACAACCGTAACACCTGTTGTCTACACAGATTTAGCCAGTGTTTTTATTTCATCATGGCAACCGTAACAATAACTCTACAAGGAACTAAATTTGACTGTTATCGAATATTATACCGAAGAAATTGATGGCATATTTTTCAAAAAGAGGTCCTGAGAATCTCAGATGGCACTCCTCACTTCGTATGAAATTTTGAATTAAATACAGTAAGCTACAAATGGAACTCAACACATACATGGAAATTAGAATTATATTTTCACACCCATGAAATAGTTTCTAAATTTAACATTAAAAAATGCGTGACCGGCAGAACTCCGTCGCTAATAGTACAAGAGCCCAAGAGGGTAAAAAAGGCAGCTATTTCACCCCAATTTTTGATTATTTTAATGAAAACTATGTATAATTAATAGTAGAAAATTGATGAGTCTGCCAAGTATAGGTAGGGGGAATAAAAAATGGCGGCTGTTTCAAAACCTTAAAAAAAAAGGAATTTTTCATTCAGAGCTCTATATCTTAAAAAGAAGAACAACACAAGAAAATCTAAGAGAATGTCATTTAAAGAAGAGTAAATTTGCTAAAATATGTGCCCTAATAGAGTTATTTATATTAAAAAGTTTTTGAGATATAGCTTTTCATGAAATTTCATAAAAATGTTGTATGGGATTAAAAGATCAGTAGTTAGTGAATTTATTTTGAAAAATGTATATCTCAAAAACCCTTTGACATACAGATGTTTATTAGCACTCAAGTTAAAACGATTTTAATGAGATATAAAGTAGTTTATAATGTTCATCTTTGTAGGAGTAATAGTTTACATGAAATTTGTTAAAATAAATTGATTTATAGTTGTTCGGACATATTTTCATTTGCCAAATTTATATTCATATGTGAATATCATAAAAACTAACTACCCCTACGAAGATAAGTGTCATAAACTACTTTATAGTAAGTTAAATATCTTTTATTTTGAGTATTGACAGACATATGGCTCTAGAGATCTATTAGGCCTTATGGATCTAGAGATATATATTTTCAAAAATCCAACATTTTATACGAACAACTAGAAATAAACATTTTGTGAGTTTATTTTGTCAAATACCATAAAAACTACTACTCCTACATAGATCAACATTATTAACTATTCTGTAGTAAATTTAACTAGCTTTATTTAATTGAGCTCTGGTAGACATCTGTACATCTAATGGTTTCTGAAATGATGTTTTTCATAAATCAAACTTAATGTCCGAACAACTATAAATCAATTTATTTTAGCAAATATCATGAAAACTACTATTCCTACGAAGGTAAAGGACGTAAACTTCATTATAGTCCATTAAACTAGCTTTAATTTGAGTGCTAATATACATCTGTACGTCACATAGTTCCTGAAATATAGGAAATGCTTTTTCCAAAGGTATATCTCGAGAACTATTGGACGTAAATAGCTCTTTTAGGGCTAATATTACAGCAAATTTACTCTTCTCTAAATAATGTTCTCTTAGATTTTCTAGTGTTGTTGGTAGTTTTTAAGATAATAGAGCTCCGAATGTAAAATAAATGTCTTTTTAAGGTTTTGAAGCAGCCGCCATTTTTTTATTCCCCCTACCTATACTTGGCAGACTCATTAATTTTGACTAGTAATTATACATAGTTTTTATTGAAGCAATCAAAAATTGGGGTGAGATAACTGTCTTTTGTTCTTTTCGGCTCTTGTACTAATAGGTCCTATTTTTTGTTAGTAGACAATTTTGAACTTTTTTTTGTTGCATTAACACCGAAGAACAGTGGATAGAATTAGGAATGAAAGAAATTTAGATCCTCAATGCTATTTTTCGAATACCAATACAATTCACATAGAAATTTTCAATCCACTAAGTTAATTTTGGATGGGCTATAGAGATGCACAGGACCATAAGAATAGCAAACAAAACGAGAAAAAGGGCGTGAAGTGGGGTTGAAAAAAACCGAGACCCTCAAAACGTTCTTCGCAACTATTTTTCCGCTATTTTCCCTTTCCATTCGTTCATTGTGGATCTCAAGTGTCACAGGCCAGTGGTCTGTTCTTGATGATGATTGTCCAATCATCCTTCATCGTCGGTAGTTGGTGTTGGAACCATTTTTTATTTTATTTATGTCTGTTAGAGGGCGTACAATGATTGTTATATCTAAGAATTGTTATACGTCAGTGAAGTTAAGAAAAATAAAAAAGTTAAAAAAAAAAAATCCAAGTTCTTCGTACCCTGTCCAATCTTGTTCCATTTATGGGCTCCTGTCCCGATGAAGAACAAGTATGCATCTCATCATTTGATTTGTGTTTTTTTTTTTTGCATATCTTTATTTGTATATTCTTTAATATTTCTTCTCTTATCTATCTGTTACTATTACCCTTTTCATTTACTATTTACAACCTTTAATTTTTCTTATTTTTTTTTTTACATTTTATACCCCTGTTATTTTACACTTATGTTTTTTTTCT
>NW_027116755.1:246184-246834 GCF_000696795.3 Halyomorpha halys | reverse complement strand
TCCTGTCCTACAGTATCCTTTCTAAATACACCACTAACGCCTGTTGAACAGATTCGATACTTAGGACTCCATCTTGACAACAGACTTACTTGGAACTCACATACAAGACTGAAATGACAAGAAACTGCTCGTAGATTCCGATTGCTACAACACTTACTTGACAAACGATCTAAACTTCCTATTCACTACAAAAAATTATACTCTATGATAAACAGACCAATTTGGACTAATGGAATTGAGATATGGGGCTCTACCAAACCATCAAATTCCTCTCGCATTCAACCCTTACAATTCCTAAAAATCCTACGTAAAATCCTTGATGCTCCTTATTGAGTTACAAATAAACTCATTCACAAAGACCTTAACACCCCATTCGTTGCAGATTTGACCCAAAACAGATATGCGTCTTTTCATTCTAAACTCCTTAGCCATCCTAACCCATTATTTCTTAATCTCTCGTCCTTAATAATCTCTGATAATCCTTCGAGGCGTCTGAAAAGAAGATGGCCACGGGACCTTTTTTTTTTAATTAATGCTTGAAGTACCACCAATGGATGGTTCCTTCCCAATTTATTTTGACCGCACTCCCCAACTATTTTCTCCTCGTATAAGAACATAAAATCATTTTTGTCAAATAATAAATAAGTAAA
>NW_027116755.1:245829-246134 GCF_000696795.3 Halyomorpha halys | reverse complement strand
TGTTAACAAATAAATTATAAACTAATTCATTGCTCTCCTATCTCTGTTCCACAAAAAATGACTAATCTATTAACAATATTTTTTAAAACACATTACAACGCAATAATGTATTAAATTTATTCTACAATCCAATACAATCATACAACATTCGATTACTAAATGATATGACAATATTTATATAATGTGTACATACATTTTTGATATATGAATGGAATATGGTCAGGGTGCGGTAAAAAAAAAACTGGAATAGTAGATAATTATACTATTTTATTGAGCCAACGTTTCGCCCCACGTTGCAGGGCTTC
>NW_027116755.1:245299-245779 GCF_000696795.3 Halyomorpha halys | reverse complement strand
CTTAATTTGATTTCAAAATATTACCTTTTTCAATAAAAAAAAAATATATTTAATTTCAATTATAATGTTAAAAATTATTTCATTAGAACATAATACTTTAGCATTTTTTATTTATATTGTTTTATTGTTATAATTAGATTTTGTAAATGAAAAGGCACTTTTCCTTGTTTTAATTATTTTATATCATTAAAAAACAATAACAACGTTTCGAGGTTTTCACCCCATCATCAAGTATCTACAACCAATTCTAAAATTTATCATATACCTAAAACACTTAATCAATATATCATAATTTCTTTTTTAAAAATTTAAAACAATAACCTGATTAAAACATTATTTAAAATTTAATTTTGTTTTTTTCTTATTAGTCTTGTAATGCTAACAATAACATATTGTTGTCAATAATATAAAATTTTAATAATTAAAAAATCCGACATATTATAAACAAGGAGATCTGAAATACCTTCCTGAAACCAGGTT
>NW_027116755.1:244337-244693 GCF_000696795.3 Halyomorpha halys | reverse complement strand
GGCACTTTTCCTTGTTTTAATTATTTTATTTTATATTATTAAAAAACAATAACTGCGTTTCGAGGTTTTCACCCCATTATCAAATATCTACAACAAATTCTCAAATTTATCATATGCCTAAAACACTTAATCAATATATCACAATTTCTTTTTTAAAAAATTTAAAACAATTACCTGATTAAAACATGTTTTAAAATTTAATTTTGTTTTTTCCTTATTAGTCTTATATATATATATAAGACTAATAAGGAATAACATATAGTTGTCAATAACATAAAATTTTAATAATTAAAAAAACAACATATTATAAAAAAGGAGATCTGAAATACCTTCCTGAAACCAGGTTTTCTATATCA
>NW_027116755.1:243723-244287 GCF_000696795.3 Halyomorpha halys | reverse complement strand
CAACGGGCGTTGATGACCAGGCTGTTAAACGCCCTTTCAAAACTAACAAACAAACAAACAGATTCGATACTTAGGGCTCCATCTTGACAAGAGACTTACATGGAGCCCACATACAAGACTGAAATGACAAGAAACTGCTCGTAGATTCCGATTGCTACAACACTTACTTGATAAACGCTCTAAACTTCATATTCACTAGAAAAAATTAGTATACACTATGATTAACAGACCAATTTGGACATATGGAATTGAGCTCGGATCTACCAAACCATCAAATTCCTCCCGCATCCAATCTTTACAATCCAAAATCCTTAATGCTCCTTATTGAGTTACAAATAAACTCATTCACAAAGACCTTAACACTCCATTCGTTGCAGATTTGACCCAAAACAGATATGAGTCTTTTCATTCCAGACTCCTTACCCATCCTAGCCCATTAGTTCTTAATCTCTCATCCTTAACAATCTCTGATAATCCTCCGAGGCGTCTGAAAAGAAGATGGCCACGGGACCTTCTAATTTAAATTAATGCTTGAACTACCACCAATGGGTGGTTCCTTCCCAA
>NW_027116755.1:241068-241908 GCF_000696795.3 Halyomorpha halys | reverse complement strand
TTATTTATTTTTTTTTACTTATGTATTACTTCAAGTATTTCTTTTAGCCAACTTTTTATTATATTTTCCTTTAAATCTATGTTTTATTTTGGTAAAATGTATTTATTGGTTTGTTTTACTCTAAACTGATCTACTGCTGTGACTAGTATTTCTCTGGTTTGATCTCACATCGCTGTCTAATAGTGAATTTGTTTAGCGGGTCACTGGGGAGAATCTGAGAGGGGGAATTCGTGAGAGTGAATTTGTGGATCAAATGAAATAGAAATAAAAATTGTGAAATGGAAGGGGCAAGAAAGGGAAAGAAAAAAAGGAATAAATTAAAATATTTGTATTTAGTGTGTATACTAGAATTGGTTGTAAAAGAAAACTATTATATTATTATATCATGTAGAAATATGTAATTTATATATGTCTGATCACGGATTCATTAGTATAATGTAGCAACCCGATGTATTTGGGCAGCATGGATGAGTAAAGCATTTATCTTTCTGTAAAATTTGGAATATCTAATTTAAATGTAAAAATTTGGAGTAAACGAACTATTCGATCCGAAATGAACGATACCAAAAACATTGCGTTTATTTTCAGATATTTTTGTGTAAAAATACAATTTATATTATAAAATAAATCACAGTTACCCTTCGACGTAAACCCATGACCTCTTTCCCTACAATATCCTTTAATAATACCCCACTTATTCCTGTCGAACAGATCCGTTACTTGGGACTACATCCGGACAAACGATTGACATGGAATCCTCATACAAGACTAAAAAGACAAGAAACTGCTCGTAGATTCCGACTATTGCAACATTTACTGGACAAACGGTCTAAATTGCCA
>NW_027116755.1:240713-241018 GCF_000696795.3 Halyomorpha halys | reverse complement strand
TAAAGACTAAAATTAATGATGTAAATGAATTTCCTTGCAATATATTTTAATTATTATTATAAATATTTTATAGGGATTGTGACACGCGTGAGTGGTTGTAGTATTAAAACTGCCTACCCTCCTAAAAGCTTTTAGTATACTCGTATTATGATTTAAATGAAGCATAAGGTGTTAATACCCTTTTAAGTGTTTCGTATTAACCGACCCTAAACTTTACCACACTGGTACATCAACTTCATTAAATTTTCAATATCCCCATGATGTTTTTCAATATAATTGAAAAAAAAATGTATCCATGTAGTCAG
>NW_027116755.1:235771-236814 GCF_000696795.3 Halyomorpha halys | reverse complement strand
AGTCAGTAGGTTTACGACGAAGGAATTAAATTTGATATTCAAACCTTACTTTTTAGAACAGTGAATATATTTTGGGATCTTTAATATTCACATTGAAATGAATCAACTGAACACAGAAAGAAGCACGAATTTCTAGAGAACGGGTTGATGCATTTTCATTATAGATATACTAAATTATTTGAAATAACATTTACTACAACTTCTATTCTCTTTACATTTGTTCTCAAATGAACAGTTTTACAGATAATTAAATTAATGTGCGAAATACCTATTGAATTTAGTGCTAAGTTGCCTGCAAGAGGCGTGGCCTTTTTACTTACAAGAAGAGTATGGTTATGGCACCATCTTGGTCTTAAATGCGGAATGTTCAAGAAGCTTTCACTGAAGTAATTTTAATATTGTTTATTTTCAATAATTAGTTTATTTCCATCTCTAACTGTTAGAAGTAGTTAACAATGAATAGAAAATATGAATTTGATAATTACTCAAAAGAAGAAAATTAATGTATTAATATATGTCTATATAGTTGACCGTAAAAATTTATATAAAAGAAGATGGGCAGGGTTAGGGTCAAAAGAGAAACAAAAATAGTTAACTATTTATTTTCCGACGTTTCGCCCCACTTTGCAGCGCTTCATCAGGGCTAAAAAGATACAAAAAAAAATTAGTATATTACAACAATAAGATACAATAAGACAATTTAAGCTAGGATAAATATTATGTAAAAATAAAGTGATAAGAAATAAATAAAAGGAAGGAAGACGTAAAATAGTATCAGTATAACATAAAATTGAATAAACAATGATAAGAATAAAAAATAGTTAACAATGGTAAGAGTAAAAATGTTTGAAAAATACGTAAAATATACAGTTAAAAAAGTGCAAGAGACGAACATAAAAAAAAAGATATTATATAAACGTCTTGAAAGAATAATTATAAATAAAAAAATAATAATGATATTAAAATGATAATAAATGAGCAAAGAACAAGTCAGGTAGGTGGTCCAGCACTTTTTTAACTGTATATTTTACGTATTTTTCAAA
>NW_027116755.1:232975-235319 GCF_000696795.3 Halyomorpha halys | reverse complement strand
ACACTGGTTTTTTACCAAAATAATAAATGTAATTTAGTAGTAATAAATAATAAATAAGAAATACATTATTACATTTCCAGCGTGAATAATAATAATGTACTCGCTTATGAACGGCACGACGATTTTAACCCAAAGTAGGGTGAGAGTAGTATCACGCGCGGATTTTATTTATTTTCCTGATCTTCAGGTCATAACGAAAATATGCAGAAATTATCATAAATTTATTTTTAAAAATTTTATACTACAATCTACTAAAATTTATAGTACGATGGTTAAAAGATACACAGTAATAAAAATGAGGAAAAAATAATAAGCTAAAATAAATATAAAATGTCCTGAAAATTAAATAAGGAAAGGACTAGAGAGGAGAGATGTGTAGGGTGGGAAAAAGAAAGAAAAATTTGAAATTAGAATGGAAACTGATAACGAAAATACTTGATGGTGGATTAATTAAATGAATTAACACTTACAATTAAAAAATTAATTAATTTACAATTTAAAAAAAAACCATTGTTTTCGCCCAGGATCGAACTGGGGACCTTCTGCGTGTTAGGCAGATGTGATAACCACTACACCACGAAAACCGGTTAGTATGAATTTGGATTAGTAAGACAGGAGAGTGTCCTGTAAAAAATGCAATGACCTTCTTATGGTAAAAGGTCTCTAGACAGGTTTCGAGACGAATATATATCGTATATATTTGATTAAACTGAGAAAATTGATATGCATATAACCATCAATGTTCTAAAAAAAAAAAATTGTTTTTTGTTTGTTTTTGTTTAGTGGCGCCAAACTTTATTGGTCATCAATGCCATTTATATTTTATATAATTTTGCTTATTTTTGTTTAATTTTATTTATTTTTTAATTTGATTATTTATTATTTTATTATTTTTCCCCTTCCGTTCAACTTATATTTTTGTCAGTAAATGTTGTGATTTTAAAAACTGAAACACTAATTTTTCGTTTTATCATCGTCTCCAAGGGTTTTTGAGATATCTTGGTATAAAAAAAAAACTTATTAAAAAAAAATATTAGTATAACACAAACATCTTCCCTATATAAAATTTAAAAAATACCAATAAAACAGAATACAGTCTATCATCTTAATTTTTCTTTTCCTTACTATATATACCATATATAAGGAAAGTATTGTGATCGCGAAAAATTTCGAACTCCTAATTTCGATGGAAATACATATTATAAGATATAAACTCCGAAAAAAAAATTACAAAATTGTTTTTTATAGCCCAGCTAAAAAAAAAAATTAGATTAGGGATATACCTGGAATGTAAATTTTAAATTCTTCCGAAGTCAAGAATAAGATCTGTTTAACTTCGTGTCTTCAGTTTTTTGACAGACTTTATAATCCGTGTAATAAAAATTAAAAATTAAATATTTCTGGAAGATCGCTGATTGACCGTGTTTAATATTAATAAATGGAATATGGTTCAGGTGCGATTAAAAAAAACTCAAATAGTAATAACTATTTTTATTTGAGCCAACGTTTCGCCCCATGTTGCAGGGCTTCGTCAGGGCTAAAAAAAGATACAAATACTTAACATAAGTAAAAAAATAAATGGAAAATTACAAGGATATAAAATGAAACGTTAAAATAAATAAATGAAAACGGAAATAGTAATAGATAAAAAGAAGAAATATAAAATAAAGTACAAACTAACAGATGAAAAAGATGGATAAGAGTAAAATCAAGAAAAAAGGAAGAAAATAGAATTCATTCCTGTTTTGACAGATGCCAAAGTCAGAGTGAACCGTTTGTATTGGGAGGAGTAGGGGTGGCAGATTATGTTACATTGCAAAATAATTTTAAAATAAATAGTGTAAAAATTAAGGGAATATTAAAATTAGGTAAACAGTAAATAATAATAATACACATAATGGGGGGGATAGAAAAATATTTAAAAAAAAGGATATGTACACAGATGGAAAACAAAGAAGAAATAAAGTTTTTTTTTTTTTAGACCTGATGAAGCCCTGCAACGTGGAGCGAAACGTTGACTCAAAGAAAAATAGTACAAAATAATACTAAATGATTTTTTTTTTTATCGCACCTGGACCATATTCCATGTATTTATGAAATATTTTGTTAGAAACTTTTATTGTTCAAGGAAAGAAATCCCAATTTTCCATATTTTCGCAGTGGTTCTTCGAGGCGAGAGTGCTTTGACATATTAATAAAATTCGATTCGCTCGTCCGTAGCTTCATTTTGAATTGTAGATTTGAAAAAAACAGAACTCACCCCAGACACATTGGGTAAAGTGAATGCACTGTTTTTCATACCGTGTCAACAACCGTTTATTCTTTTAAAAATACACTTCAAAAA
>NW_027116755.1:231378-232925 GCF_000696795.3 Halyomorpha halys | reverse complement strand
ATTATATTTTATTATAAAGTTGCGCTTTTTCAGAAATTTTATTATTTTGTCTATGGATTCTGCTGAGTCTTTAAGGGCCAATTCTCTTGTACGAGGAATTTTATTATTTTCGAAGGCTTGGCGAAATGATGGGCATTCTTCAATTATATGCTTTATTGATAATGGGGAATGACAGGTTTGGCATATAGGCTGGTCCTCTTTTGTGATTAAGTGAAAACACTAAACACTAAAAAAACTTAATATTAGTATATCACAAACATCTTCCCCATATAAAATTTAAAAAATACCAATAAAACAGAATACGGTCTATCATCTTAATTTTTCTTTTCCTTACTATACATACCATATATAAATAAAGTATTGCAATCGCGAACAATTTCGTACTCCTAATTTCGATGAAAATACATATTATAAGATATCCGGACTCCGAAAAAAAAAATTACAAAATGGTTTGTGAACAGCCTAGCTAAAAAAACAGAACAAAAAAAAAAACCATAAGAAACAAAAATTACATATTTATGTCAGGGATATACCTGGTATGTAAATTTTAAATTCTTCCGAAGTCAAGAATAAGATCTGTTTAATTTCATGTCTTCAGTTTTTTGACAGACTTAAACTAATAATGAAATATTTCTGGAAGATCGCTGATTGACCGTGTTTAATATTAATAAATGGAATATGGTTCAGGTACGATCAAAAAAACTCAAATAGTAATCACTATTTTTATTTGAGCCAACGTTTCGCCCCATGTTGCAGGGCTTCGTCAGGGCTAAAAAAGATACAAATACTTAACATAAGTAAAAAAATAAATGGAAATTACAAGGATATAAAATGAAACGTAAATATAAATAAATGAAAACGGAAATAGTAACAGATAAAAAGAAGAAATATAAAATAAAGTACAAACTAAGAGGGAGATAAGAATAGGAAGAATCAAGAAAAAAGGAAGAAAATAGAATTCATACCTGGTTTGACATATGCCAAAGTCAGAGTGAACCGTTTGTATTGGAAGGAGTAGAGGTGGCAGATTATTTTACATTGGAAAATAATTTTAAAGTAAATAGTGTAAAAATAAAGAGAATATTAAAATTAGGTGAACAGTAAATAATAATAAAAATACACATAATGGTGAAGTAGAAAAAATATTTAACAAAAAAGGATATGTACACAAAAGAAAACAAAACTTTGTAGAAAACAAAGAAGAACTAAAGTTTCTAAAGAAGAAATAATGTTTATCTTTTTTAGCCCTGATGAAGCCCTGTAACGTGGAGCGAAACGTTGACTCAAATAAAAATAGTACAAAATATTACTATTTGTTTTTTTGTTTTTTTTTTATCGCACCCGGACTATATTTCACGTATTTATGAAATATTTTGTTAGAAACTTATATTGTTCAAGGAAAGAAATCCCAATTTTCCATATTTTCGCAGTGGTTCTTCGAGGCGAGAGTGCTTTGACATATTAATAAAATTCGATTCGCTCGTCCGTAGCTTCATTTTGAATTGTAGATTTGAAAAAAACAGAACTCACCCCAGACACATTGGGTA
>NW_027116755.1:230507-231328 GCF_000696795.3 Halyomorpha halys | reverse complement strand
AGAAACGCACTCGACTGCCAGATTTTTACCCAGCATGAGACTGGGTGGACCTCAATGGCTACAGTGAAATAGAAAACAATTATCTGGCCAGCCGGATTCGATTGGAGATAGTGGTCTATTGCCTTACCAATGAGCTACCCACTCCCATACTGTGAAACTAATTAATTAATTTGTTGTAGAATATTTAAATGCGCACCTAATGAAAAAGGAATTAGGTACATAAGACCACAAGGAAGGGAGTTATCTAAAATGTCGCAAAAAAATTATTTATATATACATATTTTTTTCCCCTATTTTCTCGTTAGTTAGCGGCTTTAGCGCACTTGCTCAGCCTCCACTGGCTCACTACCAGTGATGCGGAGAGAGGGATGCGCTGGGATCTTTTGAGCTCTGCTCTACCCCTCACACGTGGGGGATAGAGTGGGCTCAGGGATCCTCAGGTCGATTGTGTAAATATTGTATATTAAAGTGTAAATGTGGTTATATGATTTTATAATTATGTTATTTTATTTATTTATTTTTCATACACATAGTTTGATTATGTTCATTTTGTTTATTCTTCTGTTTGTATATATTTTAAGAGAGTTTTTTTTCTTTTGTATTCATTTATTTATCTTATTTTATTTTAGTATGTATGAGATCATTCATCACTATTACCTATTGCCCACAACTGTGTGGCAGATTGTAATATTTAACAATAAATAAAAAGTATGTAAAAAAAAAAAATTCTCTTGAAGTCTTTATTTACTCTTGGTATATGATAAGCCATAGGTACCCCGGTACAGTTTTTCATGTTTTTTATTCTTAGACTAAATATTTTT
>NW_027116755.1:227886-230177 GCF_000696795.3 Halyomorpha halys | reverse complement strand
TAATTTCTCAACGAATGATAATATAAATAAATCAATGAACTGGGAAATAAAAAACGATTATCACAGCACGGAATAATAATTCCCAGATACATTTACACTCTACCACGTGGAAGGGCATGAATAGGTCAAGGATTAGAACGGTGGGATTTCCCTAAGGGCTTATTGGGAGGATGGGTCCTTGACAAAGGGATATCATGGATAATACCTACTCAAATAGACTTTCGTTTTGAAATCTCTAGCAGAGAGGTCGAGGGGTAGAATTAGAGTGGTGAAATCGGGATTATGGTTTCAGATAACAGTAGATTAGAGATGAAACATAAAATTCTAGAATAATATTTAGATTAATATTCATAAGGGGGGGATGGAACTGTCGTTAAACCACCCTTAAAACTTTAATTTATTAGTCTGACCCTATATAAATATTTATAAAGATAAATAAAAAAAAATTATTTATTCATACCTCTATGCATATAAATCTTTGTTTCAAAAAAGACTATAACTTCGTTTATAGAATATAAACTTCTCCATTATATATTATAAATTATTTTGATTGACAATCCTCAGAGACGCCTGAAAAGAAGATGGTCTCGAGACTTTCTAATGTAGAAATATTATTAGAGTGCTACCAATAGGTAGTTTGTCTACATACCTCTATCATACCATTATAATATAACATCAAATTTACAGTTGTGAATGTTAATAAATAAAATAAAATAAAAGAGAGGAAGATTTTTGGATACTACACGAACTGAAACGTTTTTGTCATATACCAGGGAAACTGAAATTCCTACAAACGATACTAACCTATTTTGAGTGAATTTAACTAATTTTTCTCATGATATCTTAATGTTTGATGGAAGATGCACTATTTCTAAATCTTGAAAAATAAAATATAAATTTAAAAAACTAAACAGTTTTTTTAGAACAAGCACTTTGTTCAACTAATTAATATAAAAATACAAGTACATAGTGTTTTGTAGTCTGCTTGTTATTGCTACTTTGTTTTTTTACTTTTTATATTTAGTGTTAAATCCTGACAAATCCCACCAGATCTCCTTTACTCTCCGTCGTAAACCTTTACCCTCCTGTCCTACAGTATCCTTTCTAAATAACTAACGCCTGTATAAATGATTCGATACTTTAGAATCCATCTTAGCAAGAGACTTACTTAGAATCCACATATAAGACTGAAACGACAAGAAACTGCTTGTAGATTTCGATTGCTACAACACCTACTTGACAGACGCTCTTAGCTTCCTATTCACTACAAAAAATTAGTATACACTATGATAAACAGACCAATTTGGACATATGGGATTGAGCTCGGATCTACCAAACAATCAAATCCCTCCGCATCCAATTCTTACAATCCAAAATCCTACGTAAAATCCTTGATGATCCTTATTACGTTAAAAAAAAACATCCACAAAGACCTTACAACCCATTCGTTGCAGATTTGGCACAAAACAGATATGCGTCTTTTCATTCCAAACTCCTTGCCCATTCTAACCCATTACTTCTTAATCTCTCATCCTTGAAAATCCTCCGAGGCGTCTGAAAAGAAGATGGCCACGGGATCTTATAATTTAAATTAATGTTTGAAGTACCACCAATAGGTGGTTTCTTCCCAAGATTTTCAAGTGTAAATGAAACATTCGACATATTTACTTATTTTATATATTATTTTGTACAGTTGTAAATAACATTAAATAAATAAATAAAAAAATATATTTAGAGTTGTTAATTGTGCCTTATGTATTTATTAAGTTAGAGTAACCTAAAAATTACAAGTTGCATCACAACGTAGAACACACTAAAATGGACAATGATAAGTAATATTTTTATTAAGTAATGTTTTAGTTGTAATAGTTATAAATCATAAATTACACTATGTACTTGTAGTTTTATAATAATTAGTTGAAGAAAATATCTGTTCTAAAAACAATTTTTTCATTGCAAGCTATGACCATGAAAACGATAATGTTGTTAAACGTCACCTAAGTAAAATTTTATCCTTCACAAAATCCTCAATGTTCCTTTCTTTATCACAAATAAAATCATACATAAAGACCTTAATGTTCCCTATGTAACTAGATATCACTCCTTCCATTATAAACTCTCTAACCACTCAACCCCCTAGTTTCTAACCTTGCTTCCTCTTCCATTCCTGATAATCCTCCTAGGCGCCTTATAAGAACATGGCCACGAGACCAGCTAATGTAAAATGTCATTAGAGTGCTACCAATGGGTAGTTTCTCTACACGCCTGTAACACTCCAATTTAACTTAGAT
>NW_027116755.1:226716-227410 GCF_000696795.3 Halyomorpha halys | reverse complement strand
TTTATATTTAGTGTTAAATCCTGACAAATCCCACCAGATCTCCTTTACTCTCCGCCGTAAACCTCTGCCCTCCTATCCTACAGTATTCTTTCTAAATAACTAACGCCAGTTGAACAGATTCGATACTCAGGACTCCATCTTAGCAAGAGACTTACTTGGAATCCACATACAGGACTGAAACGACAAGAAACTGCTCGTAAATTTCGATTGCTACAACACCTACTTTACAAACGTTCGACATATTTACTAATTATATATTATTTTGTACAGATGTAAATAACATTAAATAAATAAATAAAAAATATATTTAGAGTTGTTAATTGTGTCTTATGTATTTATTAATTTAGAGTAACCTAATAAATATAAGTTGCATCACAACGTAGAACATACTAAAATGGACAATGATAAGTAATATTTTTTATTAAGTAATGTTTTAATTGTAATAGTTATAAATCACAAATTGCACTATGTACTTGTAGTTTTATAATAATTAGTTGAAGATAATATTTGTTCTAAAAACAATTTTTTCATTGAAAGCTATGACTATGAAAACGATAATGTTTTTAAACGTGACCTAAGTAAAGTTTTATCCTTCGTAAAATCCTCAATGTTCCTTTCTCTGTCACAAATAAAATCATACATAAAGACCTTAATGTTCCCTATGTAACCGATCTAGCCCGAACCAGATATCACT
>NW_027116755.1:223016-226410 GCF_000696795.3 Halyomorpha halys | reverse complement strand
TAATTCCACATTTCAGAACAGCATGAAAATATTTTTAGAAGACTCGTTGAATTGTTTTAAGTTTGTCTAAAATTAATTAGAAAAGTTTGATATTTTTAGAAGCCAGGAGTTAAAAAGTACATACAATTACTTCGCTTGTATGTTGTTTTTTCTTTTTTCCTTTAATTTTAGCCTGTTTACTAGGCACTACCAGATGTTCCATCAAAGCTACTATTCGCCGCTTCTACTTTTAAACAAACGTTAATTTTGTTCTCCTCTCACATGTAGCACTCTACAGGCAATGTGTTAGAATAAACTTTCGACGCTCCTACTCTTTAAAGAAAATTAATCTAGTGCTACTTTGTTGCTTTAACTGAAAATTTATTGGAAGATTGCTGATTGAACTTGTGTATCAATAAATGGAATTTGGTCCGGGTGCGGTCAAATTAATCTCAAATAGTAAATTGGTGTACTATTTTTGATTGAGCCAACGTTTCGCCCCACGTTGCAGAGCTTCGTCAGGGCTGTTTTGGCGGAAGACAGCACCCGGACCAAATTCCATTTATTGAAAATTTGTTGTTAGTAGCATTGCCTATAATTCTCAACAAGCTATATCTAATTGCTCATGTAATTGTAAGTGAATGTACGAGGTCTGTCCAGAAAGTAACAAACGTTTTGAAATAAACAATTCACACTTATCATACCGTGACACAACTTTTTCAATACCCTCTCTGTAGAAAATCCCGCCACTTGTAAATTGCGGTCTGTGATTCGGTTTTTGTTGGCTAGAAACAATTTATCGTCATAGTACAAAAGCCTAAGAGGAGAAAAGAGGCAGTTATCTCACCCCCATTTTTTTATTACTTTAATGTACTTAATGTACATTAATTAAAACTAGGTATAATTACTAGTAACAACTGATGAGTCTGCCAAGTATAGGTAAAGGAAATAAAAAATGGCGGCTGTTTCAAAGCGATAAAAAAAATTAATTTTTCATTCGGAGCTCTATATCTTTAAAATTAGGAACAACACAAGAAAACCTAAGAGAACGTTATTTAAAGAACAGTAAATTTTCTAAAATACGAGCCCTAATAGAGTTATTAAAGTTAAATATTTTTCCAGATATAGCTTTTTAAAAAAGGATTTTCATTAAAGTAATAAAAAATTGGCGTGAGACTGCTTTTTAACTGCCTTTTTTTCTTCCCGGCTCTTGTACTATCAGCTTTGTGATGTTTACGGGCAGAGGATAATGAGTGAAAGCCGAGTGAGGTAATGGTGCATTCATTTTAAAAATGGCCGTACCAGAGGACCGCAATGGCTGGCCTAGCATTGTGACTGGTGGCCTGGCAATGCAAATCAATGATAAAATTCGTGAAAACGAGAATTCCCCCAAATTCAAGGAGTTTGGTGCATCAGTCCCAAAACACAGTAGCCTTGACCTTTCTTTCCGACATATCCGAAATTCTTCGTAAAAACCTCGATGCTCCTTCCTTTGTCATAAATAAAATCTTGCATAGAGACTTAAATGTTCCATATGTAGCCGATCTAGCCTGAACCAGATATCATTCCTTCCATTACAAACTCTCTAACCACCCAATAGTAAGTTACATTTACTTTATTTTGAGTGTTAGCAGACATATGCGCATCTTATGGGTCTAGAGATATATTTTTTCAAAAATCAAACATTTTTTACAGACAACTAGAAATTAACATTTTGTCAGTTTATTTTGTCAAACATCATAAAAACTACTACTCCTACAAAGATAAATATTATTAACTATGTTATAGTAAATTTTACTAGTTTTAATTTGAGTGTAGACAGTACCTCCCATGTTTTTTGAAATAAAGTTTTTCATAAATCAAACTCATGCCCGAACAACTATAAATCAATTTATTTCAGCAAATATCATGAAAACTACTATTCCTACGAAGGTAAAGGTCCTAAACTAGTTTATAGTACAATTATTCACCTTTAATTTGACTGCTAATAGACATTTGTACGTCAAATGGTTATTGAGATATAGATTTCTCAAAATAGATTCACTAACTACTAATATTTTAGTACATTTTTATGAAATGTTGCTTTTTAAAAAGCTATATCTCGAGAACTATTTAACATAGATAACTCTATTAGGGCTCTTATTTTACCAAATTTACTCTTCTTTAAATGACGTTCTCTTAGGTTTTCCCGTGTTGTTCCTACTTTTTAAGATATAGAGCTCCAAATGAAACATTAGTATTTTTTATCGCTTTCAAACAGCCGCCATATATTATTCCCCCTACCTATACTTGGCAGACTCATCAATTTTGACTATTAATTATACATAGCTTTTATCAAAGTAATCAAAAATTGGGGTGAGATAACTGCATTTTTTCTCCTCTTGTGCTCTTGTACTAGAAGTGCATCCTGCTCTCTCTTCGGTCTTCCTTCTTCTGTCGTCTTCCGTGTTCGGGTCTCCTCTTTTCCCATACTTGCCCTTAGAGGCGTTATCTTTTTTTTAATTATATTCCTCATTGCCTGTCAGTTACTTTTGACGACCTCTTTCACTCTCTACCTTACTTAATGGCTCCTTCGGCATGTGATACCCATTAACCCATTAAAAAACTGTGGTATACGAGACTTATACAGTGTGGTTGACAGGTACCCTTTTCGGAAGGACAGGTATCCTTACAGATGTGGCTAATTCATATAACATTTATCATAGCTGTTGTACAAATTGTTAAAACCTCGATATATAGCACCTTCATCATATACACTGCATAACTTCTGAGTTGTAGCCTAAGCACTATTGCCTTGTTTAAATTCCCAAAACATTAAATGTGCTTTTTGTGTTAACGTGTACCTCACAGCAAAGTTGATAAAAGACTTACTCAAGCCTCGCTTATATAGTGAAAACAAAAACTTGGAATGGTAACTCATAGCGGGTAGATGCGAACAATAAATTCTACTCAGCTGCATCTTAAGTTATATATATAATTCCTGACCACAGTTTGGATTTAGAACACCTCATTCTACCATACAACAGAGTCATCGAGTGGTTGAAGTCATATCTTCCACATTGGAGCGCGGTATGTACTCCACGGGAGTCTTTGAACAAGATTTTGATCGAGTCTGGGATCCAGGTCTGCTCTATAAACTTCGTGAATTCGTACCCCCAATATATTTCCTTATAATCCGCTCCTACCTCACTGATAGAACCTTTAAAGTAAATCATAACCAAGCCTACTCATCTCTCCTTTCTCAGTCCGCCGGTGTTCCTCAAGGTAGTATCTTAGGTCCCATTCTTAATACGATTTATACAGCTGACATCCTAACCCACCCTAATACAGTCCTAACAACATACGCTGATGACACATGTATACTTTCTCTAAAGAACGACCCAATTAATGCATCACAAACACTACAGACACACAT
>NW_027116755.1:221406-222036 GCF_000696795.3 Halyomorpha halys | reverse complement strand
AAAAAAAAGTTATATATAGCGAGTTCCCTTGAATAATTTAACGAAAATCCGTACAAGGCCACTCCTATTCACAGTTAATTTTATCTGCTGTTTTAAATTTCCCTTTGCAGTCTCTAGTGCTAGTTTCAATTAGTCGAACCCATCTCTTCACAAGACTACGGTACAGTATCCTTGCAAGTATTCTCTAAATGGAATGATAAAGGAGAAGCTTTTACATTGGAACATGGAGGTGTTGAACAAAGGAAGAATTAAGGAAAATGTTCCTCTTGAGAGTAAGTAATCCTCTAACATTAGTATTCAGGTAACAATTTAGTAACCGTGTTGGATTAAATCTAATCAGAATTCATAATCGTAAATGTGTAGTGCTACTTCAGCGAAATGGTTCATTAGCTCTTTGGAACGGCCACTAAGGCTTTCCGTTTACTGGTGATAATTTCAGTGTAAAATTTGTTTCTGCCTCTTTGTTCAACTTCCTTCTTCTCTAAAAATTAAACCAAACCAAAAAAAAAATACTAAGTGCTAAACAAAGTCTCTGCGTTTTTCCCTATGAAGCTCTTACAGTATGTTGTAAAAAATAAAAGAAATGTTTTATATAATTAGTGTTTAAATAAAATCAATTATATCCAAATC
>NW_027116755.1:216916-219051 GCF_000696795.3 Halyomorpha halys | reverse complement strand
ATCAAAGTTAATTATAAATATTAACATAATTTTTACTCATATTTTTCATAAATTAATTTTGCTTAAGACCCCGGCATAGTGTGGGTTTAGATATCTAGTGTCTATTTTTAAAATCCACTGTATAATTAATGTTTTCTGATGTGTAAATTAAATCAAGTATTTTTCTTTTGAATATATTATTTTCTTTATGTAAAATTATTGTATTGTCAAAATCAAAATTGGCCTGGTTGTTGGTTGCATGCTGCACTAGTGCCGTTTTATAGGGATCTTCCTCCTTGTATCATTTCTGTCTTTTTGTTCCACCTTCAAATACTGCTGGACAATTTAAACATGGAATTCGAAATAATAATTTTTAATTTTCTTGTTGGGTCTATAACTTAAGGAGTATTCAATAAAATCATAACATTTTTGTATATATTCAGATAATCCTTTTATATAATTGAATTTATAAAATTTCTTATCAAGTACTTTATTATTTACTATTTTGTTGTCTTTTTATATTTCGAGCTTGTAAGGTTATTATTCCAAATTTTGTAAATTATTGTTTTGAGGTTTAAATTTTCCAGGAATATTTTAAATATCTTAATTTTTACTATATATAACCTACTTGCATAAGTCCTTCTTAAGGCTTTGTTTATATAATTATTAATTACATTCTAATTCATATGATATAAGTTGCAAGAATAGTAATTCAATATCATATTACAATAATTTTAAATAAAGAAAATAATACATTCAAAAGAAAAATATTTGAGTCAATTTGCATATCAGAAAACAGTAATTATACAGTGAATTTCAAAACAGAAACTAAAAATCTGAAACAACATAATGCAAAGGTTTAAAGCAAAATTAATTTATGAAAAAATTAAGTAAAAATTATGTTAATGCTTATAATTAACTATGAGAGAATTTTAAGGATTTTAAACAAAATAAAGTTTATATAAATAAGCGTTATGCTTGCCATTCCTTAAGGTTTCAAATACTGTTATGATAGCGAGGTGTAATAGATTTAAATTAATTATAATTAAAAGTTTATTATTAATGGACTAGTGACAAAATAGTTAATTACACTTAAGCTAAGGATAGTTTATTGATAAATTATTATAATTCCCCAATGTTTTATTATCTCATAGAGTAATTTCGATTGAAACTAGTGAGCTGGCCAAAATAGCCTGCAAAAAGATTTTTAAATAATTTATGTGAGTGTATATTTTTTTAAGGTATGATAATTAATTAATAATATTGTTGTTTGTTTAAAATTATTAAAAATAACATTTAATAAAAGATGTTTTGTAATATATTGTCCTGGAGGATGTCCAAATTGGCCGAAACGTTAGACTTTAAGAATGTTTTGAGACTTTAATTTGAATATATTTGATTTTATTTAAACAAAAACAATTTTTTTTCATTTAATACTTCTTCTCTACGAATTATATGTTTTTTAATTTGATAAAAAATTTAATTACCTTTCAAGTAATTACTTGTACTTTTCCTCAAAATGTATAATGATGGTGTAAGAACGGAAATAACGTTAATTTCCATCAGAACGGTTTTTGTGTTTCTTATCGTTGATATCGTTTGACAGGTTTCATAGAAATCTTTGGTCATCCTAAAGCATATATGAAGGTTGTTTGTACTGTACCAGAAAAAAAAGATATAGGTCCATTCGTTCGTAACTTAATAATTCACAGACCAGTGGCAAAAAATACTTTTTTATTTTTTTTTCTTGTACTCTTGTGGCTCTGAAACGTAAAGATTTGTTGAAAAGTAGAAACCTAATTTCCTACAGGGAAAAGAAAATTCTTGACCTTCAAGAGCTTATCTGGACATTGATTTGATATATTTGAGGCCCACTTTTCCTGGGTCTGTCAATATTCGAGTATCATAAATCAAGCTTTGAGAGTTTTTCCTCTTTTTTTTTCAAAGCTGTCAACTCCACAGTTACATAGGATGTGAATTAAAGCTGAACGAGAACAAAAATTATTTTTCGAATAATCAGTTGTACAACATAAAATACAGTTCTCTTTTTAAAAAAATATATAATTATAAAAGAGATTAAATCTTGAAGTATTTAAGATCTTTTATCATGTTTATTGTATTAGCTTTTAGAAAACGATAGAACATTTAACATGATT
>NW_027116755.1:212783-214252 GCF_000696795.3 Halyomorpha halys | reverse complement strand
CTTACTAGACAAACGGTCTAAACTTCCAACTCATTACAAAAGACTGATCTACATGACAATAATCAGGCCCATCTGGACATACGGAGTTGAGCTTTGGGGCTCCACTAAACCTCGAATTCCTCTCGTATCCAATCTTTACAATCCAAAATCCTCAATGCTCCTTATTTTGTTACTAATAAAACCGTCCATAAAAACCTAAATGTTCCATATGTAACCGATCTAGCCCGAACCCGATATTATTCCTTCCATAATAAACTCCCTAACCACCCAATCCCACTCGTTTCTAACCTTGCTTCCTCTTCCATTCCTGACAATCCTCCGAGGCGCCTGAAAAGAAGATGGCCTCGTGACCTTATATTGTAAACTGGGTAGTTTCTCTACATCCTGTATCATATCATTATGTCATTATGATCCAATTTACTGGTTGTATGTTTTTATACAGTTGTAAATATCAATAAATAAATAATCATTTTTTTTTATTTTATTTTATTTTAGTATGTATGAGATCATTCATCACTATTACCTATTGCCCACAACTGTGTGGCAGACTGTAGTATCTATCAATAAATAAATCTATCAAAAAAAAAAGTGTTTTAGTTTAAAATTCACTGTATAATTAATGTATTCTAATATGTAAATTGACTCAAATATTTTTCTTTTGAATGTATTATTTTCTTTATGTTAAATTATTATATCATCAAATCAAAATTGTGCTGGTTTTTGACTGCATGCTGCACTACATGCACAATTTTGATTTGATGATATACTAATTTAACATAAAGAAAATAATAAATTCAAAAGAAAAATAATTTGGTTGATTTACATATCAGAAAACGTGCTGTTTTATTTGGATTCTTCTCTTTGTTTCTAATGTCACTACTGTGTTGATATATTCTATCACCCAGCAGTGATAAATTCAGACACCCCTAACTATAAACAACATTATAATTTTTAAAAATTTAGATAAAATAATAATTCAAAATAAATGAGAAATGTAAAATTAATGAGAAAAATAACGACATTCGTAGACCTAACAAATCAAACAATTGCCCAACAATGGGTAAAAAAGAAAAAAAATACAATAATTTGAATGATGTTATTTTTTTTTATTAATTTATTTATTGACATTTACAACTGTACATAAAAACATCAAGTAAATTTTAGGAAATCATAATTGTATGGTACATCATGTAGAAAAACTACTCATTGGTAGCATTCTAAAAATATTTTTACAATATAAGGTCTTGAGGCCATCTTTTTTTTAGACGCCTCGGAGGATTGTCCGGAATAAAAGAGGGGTTTGAGTGGTTAGGGAGTTCGTAATGGAAGAATTGATATCTGGTTCGGGCTAGATTGGCTACAAATGGAACATTAAGGTCTTTGTGGATGATTTTATTTGTGACAAAGTAGGGAGCATTTAGGATTTTACGAAGGATTTTAGATTGTAAGGATTGGATACGAGAGGAATT
>NW_027116755.1:210422-211468 GCF_000696795.3 Halyomorpha halys | reverse complement strand
TTCTTCTCTTTGTTTCTAATATCACTACTGTGTTGATATATTATTTGGATTCTTCTCTTTGTTTCTAATATCACTACTGTGTTGATATATTATTTTGGATTCTTCTCTTTGTTTCTAATATCACTACAGTGTTGATATATTCTATCACCCAGCAGTTGTTTTGTTTCACGAGTATATATTGCTGTTAATATTTAAATATTTACTTCTAGATCGGCCTGGTGGGCCTATGGTTGAAATAAACCTTACATTTCGGTTTTTAACAATTGATTTGGGGAGGGGGAGGAGGTTAAGTCTCGTACAAAAGACACTCCTAACTATAAACAACATTATAATTTAAAAAAATTAAGAAAAAATAAAAGAGAAATGCATAATTAATGAGAAAAATAACGACATTCGTAGACGTAACAAATCAAACCATTGCCCAACAATGGGTAAAAAAGATAAAAATACGATAATTTGAATGACATTATTTTTTTTTTTATTAATTTATTTGTTGATATTTTCAACTGTACATAAATACATCAAGTAAATTTGAGGAAATCATAATGGTATGGTAAAAGCATGTAGAGAAACTACCCGATGGTAGCACTCTAAAAACATTTTTACAATATAAGGTCTCGAGGCCATCTTCTTTTCTGACGCCTCGGAGGATTGTCCGGAATAAAAGAGGGGTTTGAGTAGTTAGGGAGTTTTTAATGGAAGAATTGATATCTGGTTCGGGCTAGATTGGCTACAAATGGAACATTAAGGTCTTTGTGGATGATTTTATTTGTGACAATGTAAGGAGCATTTAAGATTTTACGAAGGATTTTGGATTGTAAGAATTGAATACGAGAGGAATTCGAAGGTTTATTGGAGCCCCAAAGCTCAACGCCGTATGTCCAGATTGGCGTTATAATTGTCATGTAGATCAGTCTTTTGTAATGGATTGGAAGTTTGGACCGTCTGTCTAGTAAGTGATGTAATAGTCGAAATCGACGTGCAGTTTCTTGTCTTCAGTCTTGTGTGAGGATCACAGGTTAGTCGTTTGTCCAGATGTAGTCCAA
>NW_027116755.1:206465-209155 GCF_000696795.3 Halyomorpha halys | reverse complement strand
TAAATTAATGATTTATTAGATTAATTATTTTATATATTCTTGTTTGAAAGTGGTTTAATTTGTTCTTAATTTAAAACAAATTCGATCCTTTTTTTTCTCTCAACCTTTATTCTTTACAATTTTTCCAACGTTTCGACCCTCAGGCCATTCTCAAGGATAATCAAACAGAGTTTTAGTTTTCTGTTTTAAATTGCAAATATAAATGAAGGAAGGAAGAAAAGTGTTTTGTAAAAGTTGAAATGTAAGAAAAAATATTTTAGAAAAGGTTATATGGGACAAAGGCAATTAGTCTGCATTTTTAAGATTTTAAAAAGGAAATGACACCAATATGAAGGTATCCTTGAGAATGGCCTGAGGGTCGAAACGTTGGAAAAATTGTAAAGAATAAAGGTTGAGAGAAAAAAAGGATCAAATTTGTTTTAAATTAATGATTTATTTTTTGAGATATATAAGTATCTCCTTTACTAAATAACGATGATTTTTTAAAAATTTATTTAATGTGATTTACAACTGTACAAATAATAAATATAATAAGTAAATATGTTGTATGTTTCATATACACTTGAAAATCTTGAGAAAGAACCTCCCTTTGGTGGTACTTCAAGCATTAATTTAAATTAGAAATTCCTGTGGCCATCTTCTTTTCAGACACCTCGAAGGGTTATCAGGGATTGTTAAGGATGAAATATTAAGAATTAATGGGTTAGGATGGGTAAGGAGTTTGGAATGAAAAGACGCATATCTGTTTTGAGCCAAATCTGCAACGAATGGGATGTTAAGGTCTTTGTGAATGAGTTTATTTGTAACGTAATAAGGAGCTTCAAGGACTTTTTATTTTATTTTTTAAATCCTTATTAACGTTTTTCAAACTTGTGTTTGAATTTCAGTAAAACCTGTCTTCAAAATAAATTAATCCAAATATTTTAATTGGAATTTTTGTTTATATAGTGTGGTAGATGACTTAAGTTGAGTGTTGATATTTTGTTTTGTTTTTTAACTTGGTTTAATTTTAAAACATGAATGTGGTAGTCGATATTTAGAGGTACATAATCAGGGTTATACAGTGATATTAGATAGTGATGGGGAACACCAATGGTAAGTGTTAAAGGCCTAATTTTCACGTAATCGCTGCTTGTTAACGGCGCTGGTTGCGATGGTTGGAACAGTTTGTTTGATGATTTAGCGAGTCCAGGAACTTGTTTATTATGTCTTCTGGTAAGTCCGAGACCGTTGGAACATCAAGTGTGAAGAGCCGGTGGTTTCTCTTCGAACGAGTGCAGAAACGATCTTCCACAGCGAAGAGTTTTGAAACTCTTGTAGATGGCGCTTTGTACCATCGGTAAGCTCTATAAACAAGGAGTTGCCGTAGAAGATCGCTGGACTGAGTATGTTTCTATAAATTTGAAATTTTAGCCGTAGTGAAAGGGCTGATGTTGTCAGAAAATGGATGCTGTAGGAGAAAGGATTTCTTCTGGACCGTTTTTATTTTCTTATATTATGGTTATGATATTCTTATTTCATCAAAACCGTTTTTTCGGGAAATAGGACAATTCATTAGGACTTTTGTAATAGAACTACTAAAACTCATACATTGTACGTTCACAAAGTTTCAATACTGGTCTTAGAACCAAAATTTATAATTAAAATAATTTCAAAATCCTCACTTAAATCAGGAAGTGATTTAAATTAGAGTAAATTTCAATAAATCCCATCAAATTACCTTCATCCTGCGTCGTAAACCTACTGACTGCCCTACAGTATACTTAAATAATGTTGCCCTACCCCTGTTGAACAGAACCGCTACCTTGGACTACATCTGGACAAACGACTAACCTGGAATCCTCACACAAGACTAAAAAGACAGGCAACTGCACGTCGAGTTCGACTATTACAGCACTTACTAGACATACGGTCCAAACTTCCAACTCATTACAAAAGCCTGATTTACATGACAATTATAAAGCCTATCTGGACATACGGCGTTGGGCTCTGGGGCTCCACTAAACCTTCGAATTCCTCTCGTATCCAATCCTTACAATCCAAAATCCTTCGTAAAACCCTAAATGCTCCCTACTTTGTCACAAATAAAATCATCCACAAAGACCTTAAGCAAACTCCCTAACCACTCAAACCCATTAGTTTCTAACCTTGCTTCTTCTTTTATTCCGGACAATCCTCCGAGGCGTCTTAAAAGAAGATTCGAGGCCATTGTACCATACATTCGAGGACCTTTTATTGTAAAAATGTTTTTAGAGTGCTACCAATGGGTAGTTTCTCTACATGCTTGTACCACACCATTATGATTTCCTCAAATTTACTTGATGTATTTTACGTACAGTTGTAAATATCAATAAATAAATTTAAAAAATAAATCTGTAGAGCCAATTATTGGAATTTTTTATATTACTGAAATTCATATTCTTAAGTTTAAAAAATAAATTTAACTTTAACTGGCAAATGGATTTATATATTTTTTAATGAAATAAAATTCAAAACAATTATTAATATTAATTTTATTAGCTAGTTAAGGAAGAACGAATTAATAAATATTTTAGTAGGGAATCTCCGTCTTTTTGATTATTTTTTAGTTAATGTATACGGTGTGTTCACAAAGTTTCAACTAACCAAAAAGGTATTAACCATTAAGTTTCAAGACTGGCCTCCTAACCAAAAAGGTATTAACCATTAAG
>NW_027116755.1:204870-205425 GCF_000696795.3 Halyomorpha halys | reverse complement strand
TCAAGACTGTCCTCCTAACCAAAAAGGTATTAACCATTAAGTTTCAAGACTGTCCTCCTAACCAAAAAGGTATTAACCATTAAGTTTCAAGACTGGCCTCCTATCCAAAAAGGTATTAGCCATTTTTGTACCGTAAACTTTAACGAGCTTCGATATAAAATGGAGAAGGCTGCAACCACATTTTTATGAATGAATGAATAGACAGAGGCATTATTAATTATGCAGTTACATTGCGATAATTTATTTTCAATGAAAAGTCAACATTTAGATACTTATTAAGAATCTGAAAAAGTTTATTAAAAGCTTAAGAGGGCTTAATCCCTCTTAAGCTTTTAATAAACTTTTAAATTTAATCTGGACTCAGATAACGAGATCGGTCTGAGAAGGGCTAATTTTAGAAACCTGTTAAAAGCAATGGTATAATTTTTTTAATTAGCTACAAGATGCCCAAGCTTTTGGAATCATACGATGGAATGCCTCAGTTTAAAACTGGTTATTAAATATCTATTCATTTCTGAATTCTTATTTTCATTTTTAAAGTTGTGAAACTACCGA
>NW_027116755.1:198481-199199 GCF_000696795.3 Halyomorpha halys | reverse complement strand
TCCCTCTCGCTACAGGCTCATACAAAAGACAGCCCTTACTATATACAACGTTATAAAAAAATTAAGATAAAATAAATAAATTAAAATAATAATTCTTAATAAAAGGTAAAAGTAAAGGTTTTTAAAAATAATTTATTTATTGTTATTTACAACTGTATAAAAATATATACAACAAGTAAATTTGCTTTACGTGACATAGCGACATGATACAAAGATGTGGAGAATCTGCTCCAACAACATTTATATAAGAGAAGATCTCGAGGCCATCTTCTTTTCAAATGCCTAGGAGGATTATTAGGTAGTGAAGGAGAAGCCGAGTTAGAAACAAGTGGATTTGGGTGGTTTGTTAGTTTATCATGGAAGGATTGGTATCTGGTTCTGGCCAAATCGACAACATATGTGATATTGAAGTCCTTGATTCGTGACAAATTAAGGAGCATTAAAGTTTTTACGAAGGATTTAGGGCTATAAGGATTGGATTCAGGAAGAATTTATGGTTTAGTTGAGCCACAAAGCTCAACTCCGTATGTCCAGATAGGCCTTATAATAGTCATGTTTATTAGTCTTTTGTAATGGATTTGATAAATATAGAACTTATAAAAGGGTGTCCTGTTGCAGCCAGGGCTTCAGTCTTCAGAGTGTGGTTGGGTTTCCTTGCTCCCTTGGGTCACTGCTCCTTTAACTGCGAGTGGAACTCCATCAACCTCTTTTTGATGTA
>NW_027116755.1:194641-196483 GCF_000696795.3 Halyomorpha halys | reverse complement strand
ACTAATTTTATCGAACTATTATATAACAACAGACCATGATACCATGTCTAATCAACATGTTTTTATTTTATTCAATTTCTCAGTCCAACAACCAATAATAAAAATAGAATAATGTTATTCTCTATCATTCTAGAGGAAATATAATTTATAATTCATTCACTTGTAATAGATTTTGAAACATAAATATTTCAACAACTTAATGGAAACGTTCATTTTCTTGTTTTACTGCCGAAGTTGATATTAACAGTAAATCTGTATTTTCTGAGACCCCCTTGCAATCATTTACCAGGGGTCTCCTTCATCACTGGGTAATGTACGAACTTTTTACATATTTCACAATTATTCAGATCTCAATTTCCCATGAAAGGGTTAGAATATTATTCCACGCACTGGGTGACATAAATTGAATCTAAGCTCTAATACCTAAAACAAACCTAAAGCCAGGGCTTTTCGGTCCAGAAAAAAAATATCAAGTTATCTGCACAACTGACCTGAGATCCCTGAGCCCACTCTATCAAATACGTGTGAGGGGTAGAGCAGAGCTCATAAGATCCCAGCGCATCTCGCGGTAATGAACCAGTGGAGGGACAATTTCTCAAACTTTGAACAAATGACAATATATTCCAAGTGGTTATCGATTAACTATTTTTCTTACCCTGTGCACGGCATTTTTTCAACTTCTCACACTATCAACTGTCAAAACGGCTGCCAATCTAGAACAAGTTCGGTAACTCCTCTTCATATTAACAATAAAATGCATAGCTGTTTGCTATTATCATTTATTATTACTAACAGTTTAATTTTATTACAAAAATCATAATTTTTTATTACAAAATGTATTTTTTCTTATTACGAAATTCATTATTACTAAACGCTTTGGTTATCTCAAAAGTGTAAGTTACTTTTTTCCATCATTTGTTTTTGTAATATTTTTAATTACTTTTGCTTATAAGCTTATGTTTATGCATTTGTTTATGGATTGTTGAAGAGCTCTTTGGTTGGGTCAAGACAAGTTGTGAAAATCCGATAAACGACAAAAGCAAAAACAAAAAGTTCCTTCTACTTAAAGTATAGACTAGATTTTTATTTTACTTAGATACATAAATTAGATAGACAAGATTTTCGTACAATAAAAAGCTCAAAATATGCAAAATAGTGCAATGAAAATCCAAAATATGTAAAATTGTGTATAAAACACCTAAATTTAGCAATAATTTTATTTTATATAATTTACTCAAATTCTTGAAACTGGTATTTATCTATTAAATAAATCGAAAGGTATCCTTATTAAGTCTCAACACTCTTTATTATATCAATAGTCCAACGTTTCGGCCAATTCGGCCATCCTCAAGGACAATCCTAAATATAAATTCACAGCCCACATCAAAATTAAAAAAAAAAAATGTTTTAAACTTTAATTTTAGATTAAAAATACCCTATCCACTATTAAATCAAACTTTTATAAATTAATGAAGTTTTAAAAAAATAGAATGATTTTGACTTGTATTTGATGACCTGGGCAAAATAGCATGTAAAACATTTTTTTACATTTTGATGTGAGGTGTGAATTTATATTTGAAGATTGTCCTTGAAGATGGCCGAATGGGCCGAAACGTTTGGACTATTGATATAATAAACAATGTTGAGACTTAACAAGGTAACATTTTGATTTATTTAATAAATAATTTTATTGCTAAATTCATTAATAGCATATTATTGTATTAATAAAGTAATTGTAGCTAGAGCTGATGATACCAGTTCATCAGCTTCAGTTGAGAGCACAGTGTAGATAATTAGTAGTTAATAATATTTATATATAATTTAAGGTCAATTAAAATTATT
>NW_027116755.1:187056-194414 GCF_000696795.3 Halyomorpha halys | reverse complement strand
ATAGACAAGATTTTCGTACAATAAAAAGCTCAAAATATACAAAATCGTGGAATGAAAATCCCAAATATGTAAAATTGTGTATAAAACACCTAAATTTAGCAATAATTTTATTTTCTATAATTTATTCAAATTCTTGAGACTTGTATTTATCTATTAAATAAATCAAACGGTATCCTCGTTAAGTCTCAACACTCTTTATTATATCAATAGTCCAACGTTTCGGCCAATACGGCCATCCTCAAGGGCAATCTTAAATATAAATTCACAGCCTACATCAAAATTAAAAAAAAAAAAATGTTTTACAAGCTAGTTTGCCCAGGTCATCAAATAGAAGTCAAAATCCTTAATTTTAGATTAAAAATGCCCTATCCACTATTAAATCAAACTTTTATAAATTAATGAAGTTTTAAAAAAATAGAATGATTTTGACTTGTATTTGATGACCTGCGCAAAATATCATGTAAAACATTTTTTTTTTAAATTTTGATAACTCCTTAACCACCCAAACCCACTAGTTTCTAACCTTGCATCCTCTTCCATTCCTGGCAATCCTCCGAGGCGCCTGATAAGAAGATAGTCTCGTGACCTTATATTGTAAACTGTTTTTAGAGTTCTACTACTGGGTAGTTTCTCTACATCCTGTATCATATCATTATGTCATTATGATCAAATTTACTTGTTGTATTTTTTATACAGTTGTAAATATCAATAAATAAATAAATAAAAAATTTTAAAAAAATTGTATGTGAGGTGTGAATTTATATTTAAGATTGTCTATTGATATAATAAAGAATGTTTAGACTTAACAAGGATACATTTTGATTTATTTAATAAATAATTTTATTGCTAAATTCATTAATAGCATATTATTGTATTAATAAAGTAATTGTAGCTAGAGCTGATGATACCAGTTCATCAGCTTCAGTTGAGAGCGCAGTGTAGATAATTAGTAGTTAATAATATTTATATATAATTTAAGGTCAATTAAAATTATTTACAATAATAATTACTGATAAACTAATTAATATTATTGATATAATATTACTATATTTTGATCACATATATTAAATATATATATATGACTGTATAATAATATAAATATAATTAAACCTATGGAGTAAAAGAGGATCTAATTATAAATAAATAATTATAAAATTTAGATCCATTATTTATCCAAAATTAAGCATGACTTACTCTTTAATTAAATTTCTTTTGTAGGCCCTTTTGGTTATTAAACGTCTAACATTCTGAAAACGAACAGTAAATCGTACTTTCGATCACTGCAAACAAACAACCAACAGATTCTTTTCAGTTGAGGTTGGGCATACAAATGAATAAGTTTATATCAGTGAATATACACCTGACTACCAAATCGAAGATACAGTGGTTGAATCCAAAAGTGCTAATATTAGTTAGTTACAAGAAAAGTCAATATATATATGAAAAAAAATAAAAAGTTCGCCACGCGTATTACGTTTTAGTAATAACATAGTATAAATATTTTCTTTGAGAAGGTGGTGTCGTGGATGATGTTCGGATATTGCCTTGGGAAATATCTTTTGATCTTCTGTGGGACATTTGTAACTCCTTCTTGAGATATACTTTGAGGCATATATAAGTTTTCTTATCTGATTCCCTTCCCTTATATTCCAATGATATTTTGAATCTAATAATTCGTTCGAAGTTGTTTACTTTTAATCATGTTTACTTATATTTAGATTAACTACCTCATTTATTATTAACGCATATAGGAAGTACAGCTTTCGCTGTCCAGTACTTTATTCATTTGTATTGTACTTGATAGAAAATATTTCAATTAAGTTTTTTTTTATCAACCATCATACATTTTGTTATTTAAAATAAATATAATAAATAAAATAAAATTTACGATAAATGTGAGTAATTTTTTGGTTCATGGGCTGCTACCAAAGGGTTAGTTCATCAGTCTTCATAAAGGCTTACGATTCTATTCATTATTAGAAGCTGTATAATATTTTTATTGAACAAGGAATACCAAAGAAGTTAGTAAATCTAGTTCGCATGAGCATCCCCGAAACGTTAAATAAGGTACGAACCGGTTTTCGAATATTTCGAAGGTACGAAGTTCGAGGTTCGGTCACCGCTAAAACAAATTTAATCAAGATCATATAATTTAATTAAGCACTAGTAAAAGTTATTAGAAATGTGATGATTACCGGTGCTTGGGTATGCTGATGGTTTGGTGTTATTCGGTGAGAACAAGGAAACTATAAAACTAAATACAACTTGGTTGATAAATTCTTAGTAGGGTACTAGGTTTCGAAACAAATACGAATAAAACAAAACTTATGGTAAGCAGTAGAAATTGGAGCAATTTCAGTAATGGAGATATAGGAAGAAATAAGTTTGAGCAGGTAGATAGGTTTTAGTATTTAGGTTCTGGTTAGGTTAACAGAAAAAACGAAATTGATGTGGAAATAAAAGCTTGAAGGCGGGAAATGCATGTTTTTTCGATTTTGAAATTGCTTAGCTCGCGCCTTCAATCGAAAAACTTAAAAATTAGAATTTACAAAACTATTATCATTCCCACAGTTCTTTATGGATGCAAGATGTGGCCTCTTACACTAAATGATGAACAGCACCTTAAGGTTTCCGAAAATAATGTATTACGTAAAATATATGGACCGAAAAAGGATGAATGTTTAAGTAAGGCGCCCCCTCACTTCTGAAAAGATATTCATGATGTCATTTAGTGGCAAAGATATGCGGTAGGAAGTCTGAGCAGCCATCTTGGTCCCCAAAACAAAGGGGTTAGTACTAGTTGAGTAGCCATCTTGACCTGGACAGGTGAAGAAAGAGACAGTACTCTTCAGGAAGGTCTCTTCTCATAAATCATGAGGGAGTAAATCTGTACGCTCAGGCGAGAGAGGCGGTGGCGGCGGCGGCGGCGGGAGGATGAGGAGAAAGAACCAAGAGGAACCCTTCTTTCATGTACATCTTCAAACTAGAATCAACATTCAAGTCTCAAGAACATGACACGAGTAAACTGCAATACTTAAACCCATTCATGTAATAAAACCAAATTTCTCACTAACCAACTAATCACATTGTAACTATTTTGTTCAAACCATCCAGAATAGAGGTATTTTATTTTAAAGTATATTATATCAATTTATTATAAATACAGTCCACTCATTACCAGCAAACTATCAGTAATACCTCAATTTAAACCAGCTTACCAATATAATAATTAATTTGGGTAATATCCCCCAATTTTTACTCCGGGGAATACCTAAATTAAACAATGAATTAACCGGAGAATTTAGAGAAGGCTACACAACACCGAATTGAGGGAACTACACACGGTACAGACGGAGGATTCAATCAAGTTTTTCAGTTTATGGGACCACCTACTACTGCTAGCATGTTTCTACAATTCGGAGTCAAATTCTTGCCTCCTCCAGCAGCTACTGTAAATTTTCTCCGTCACCTGCAGCCACCATCCGATTCCGAAGCCCCAGCATATTTGTTGCATCAGCAACAACACTATCAGCCCATCGCAGCTTTGATCTCCCTCTCCTCCAGGTACCATGGAGTGGCTCCATCAGTAATTGTCTTGGTGGATCCTCACTCCCCATCTTAAGGACGTGTCCTGCCCATCTCAGTCTTGCATATTTTTATCACTCGAACTATATCGGACTCCTTAAACATAGTGTACAACTCCTGGTTTTTCCTTCTTTTCCACTCTCCTCTGTTGAGAACACCAACATATATAAGTTTGAGGATTCTTCTACCAAAGACCAGCAGTTTCTGTTCACAAGCCCGGGATGTAGTACAAGTTTTACAATCATGCAGCAAGACTGGGCGTACTATCATCTTATAAAGGCAAAGCTTTGATTTTCTGGAAAGAGCTCTACTCCGGAACTGTCTTGCCATAGAAAAATAGCACCGATTTGTTGCTTTGATCCTACGCCGAATCTCTTGTTCAAGTGCGTTGTCTTACTCATGAGATAGTGGTTACCAATGAGCCAAGATATACAAAAAAATTAGTCTTCTCGAATTGGTATTCCTCGAAGGTTACCTCCTCTCCTTTCTTGGGACTACCACTCAATGAAAAAAAATGCTCCAGGCCGGATTCGAACTGACAACACCCACAGATCTCAGATTGATAGACTGCACCCAACCACTTGAGCTACGAACGGTCCTTCGAACGTTTGAGCTTACAATGATTCTTTACTCCAAAGAACAGGACAGTCGCAATTTTTTATTTTACTAACTTTTATTGGTTGAGTCATGTTTTATAACTGTTAATAGTGAATGGTTTTGAAGAGAGTAATCAATACTTGACAATATTAGCAGTTTCTTTTTTTCTCCTCTTGGATTCTTGGAGTAGTTGGATTAATCACGATTTTATTTTATTTTATTTTATTTTTGTATAATGTAAATAAAATTCCTTTTTTTTTTCTATAGGCGTCTTTTATTTTTGTCGATAAATTTCTAAACCTGCTCTTTTTATATTTGCTAATAAAAAAGAATACGATATGAGAGGTAGTAACTTAAATATTAAAACAGTTTACTTACGTCTTAATAAAATTGATTACTTTTTAAAGAGGCATCGAACATAAAACTGGTAGAAGGGAATAAACTCTGTTTCAAAAGTCATTTTATGACTTCTTTTTCTTAAAGTTTGATCTGGAGAATTCCTAACCCTTCCAGGTAAAGCACCCTTATAACCAAGCCCAAACTCTCTTGGAATTTCTTAATTTCATTTTTTAAGCTTCTAAAAGGCCACTTTTCTTGATAATGGATTTTCAGAACTGTTAACGTGTTGTCAGGAGCAACCAAACCTATTAATATCTTCTACTGGATCTTTAAAAGATCATTTTATAAAAACTGCTCAAATGTAACTTAAATCCTCATTTGTCACAAATAAAATCATACATAAAAACCTTAATGTTCCCTATGTAACCGATCTAGCCAAAATCAGATATCACTCCTTCCATTATAAATTCCCTAACCAATCAACCCCCCTACTTTCTAACCTTGCATCCTCTTCCATTCCTGACAATCCTCCGAGGTGCCTGAAATGAAGATGGCCACGAGACCAGCTAATGTCAAATTTCATTAGAGTGCTACCAATGGGTAGTTTCTCTATACGTCTGTAACATCCAATTTAACTTAGATCAGGATTTACTAAATGTATTATAATGTACAGTTTTAAATAGCAATAAATAAATATTTTTAAAAAAATGTAACTTGCCTAGGGTACCATTAGGGATTGTTGACAATCGTTCATTGACAAGCTCATTAATTTCCACTTGCCAGTAGTTTTTTCACAAGAAACTAAACAATGCGAAGCTATGCAAGTGGGACCAGCTGATTCGAATGATTTTTTTTTATTATACTGGGCCGAAACATATTAGGACTATTCATGATGTAGTGTTAAAAGTTATAAGTATAGGATTGTGAACAGCCCTGTTTAAAGTCATGTTAAATGATAAATGCACAAGAGCTCCTAGCGGATTTTCTGACTAACTTATTATATAACCTTTTCTTCCACTACTTCATGTTATTGTTTACGTTTAAGTTTTGATTAAAATAATTTATAACAACATGTCTAAATTAAGTAAAAAGTATAAGTTCTGTAGGATCATTGTATCCCAGACCCTCCAATCCCACATCACCACCCTTGAAGAATGGTCCCAAAACT
This sequence comes from Halyomorpha halys, assembly GCF_000696795.3. Lineage (NCBI taxonomy): Eukaryota > Metazoa > Arthropoda > Insecta > Hemiptera > Pentatomidae > Halyomorpha > Halyomorpha halys. The sequence continues at coordinate 188,725 of NW_027116755.1, read as the reverse complement.
GGAGGATTAAAATTAATTCTAATAAATCCCACCAAATCACATTTACCCTTCGACGTAAGCCCATGGCCTCTTGCTCTACAGTATACTTTAATAATACCCCACTTATTCCTGTCGAACAGATCCGTTACTTAGGACTACATCTCGACAAACGACTGACATGGAATCCTCATACAAGACTCATCGATTTCGAATATCACATTTACTAGACAAACGGTCTAAATTGCCAATCCATTACAAAAGACTGATCTACATGACTATTATAAGGCCTATCTGGACATACGGAGTTGAGCTTTGGGGCTCCATTAAACCATCAAATTCCTTCTGAATCCAATCCTTACAGTCCAAAATCCTTAATGCTCCTTACTTTGTCACAAATCAAGTCATCCATCAGGACCTCAATGCTCCATATGTTGCCGATTTGGCCAGAACCAGATACCGTTCCTTCCATAATAAACTTCCCAACAACCTAAATCCACTTGTTTCTAACCTGGTTTCTCCTTCATTACCTAATAATCCTCCTAGGCGTCTGAAAAGAAGATGGCCTCGAGATCTTCTCCTCTAGAAATGTTATTGGAGTTCTATCAGTGGGTAGATTCTCCACATGTTTGTATTATGTCACCTACAGCAAATTTACTTGTTGTATATATGTGTATACAGTTGTAGATAACAATAAATAAATTATTAAAAAATATATATATTTTTAGAGGGTGTCGATAAGGGAATCAGAAACTTTTTAGCGATCGATTATAATGACCTAAACATAGAATTATAAACATTTTGAAGTCGTCAAAACATTATACCACAGGTTCAGAGCAATTACAGAACGATGTAAATCCCAAACAGAAATGTAATATCTTTAATTTATATTGTAAAGTTGAATTTAAACGAAGGATTAACAGTACCTTATTATGAAACTCGTTTAGAAAGTTGTGCAATTCGTTTTCAGAGTAGGGAGAGAAATCGAAATTAAATTTCAGAACGAGGAAGCAGAAAATTAAATTTGAAATCATTCTTTGCTAATTTCAAAGGTATAAATACTTTGCTCAATCCCAATGTAATAGAAAAACGAATTGATTAATCTTTCTAATTTGTTAATTCCTTTCCGAGGAGATAATTACAAACTTTTCTTTGATTAACCCAAAGCAATCTTGAGAAAGTTTTGAAATACAGCTTTCCTTTGCATCTCATAATCAAAAACGACTTTAGGTCTTAAAAAGGTTCATTCAACATTGGATTATATAATACATTTGGAAGAAGACAATAACCTTTTGTATTTCCTATCATTACAATAAAGTGTTAACACATGTAAATTCATGTAAAAGTGAGTTGTTTAGCATTTGCCGACGATCTCGCACTATTAGCAGAATCAGAGGAAGAGCCTATTAGTCAAATAAATACCCTACAAATAATAGCAGAAAAAGCAGGCCTACAAATATCATATGAAAAAGAGTTCATGACTACTAAAGAAAATTTCAAGAAAAAAAATAGTTTTTTTTTCAATAATTTATTTATTGAGAGATTTTTTTATTTTATTATTTTTTTTTTTTTTACTTATTTATTTTATTTTATTTTTTTTTTTTTATTTTAGTATGTATGAAATCATTCATCAATATTACCTATTGCCCACAACTGTGTGGCAAATTGTAATATCTATCAATAAATAAATCTA
>NW_027116755.1:185433-187006 GCF_000696795.3 Halyomorpha halys | reverse complement strand
TTTTTTTATTTTAGTATGTATGAAATCATTCATCAATATTACCTATTGCCCACAACTGTGTGGCAAATTGTAATATCTATCAATAAATAAATCTATCAATTTCAATAAAAAAATTTATTTATTGATATTTACAACTGTATACACATATATACAACAATTTGCTGTAGGTGACATTGTGACATGATACATACATGTAGAGAATCTACCCACTGATAGAACTCCAATAACATTTCTAGAGGAGAAGATCTTTTCAGACGGCTAGGAGGATTATTAGGTAATGAAGGAGAAGCCAGGTTAGAAACAAGTGGATTTGGGTGGTTGTGAATTTTAATATGGAAGGAACGTATCTGGTTCTGGCCAAATCGGCAACATATGGAACATTAAGGTCCTAATGGATGACTTGATTTGTGACAAAGTAAGGAGCATTAAGGATTTTACGAAGGATTTTGGACTATAAGGATTGGATTCTGGAGGAATTTGATGGTTTAATGGAGCCCCAAAGCTCAACTCCGTATGTCCAGATAGGCCTTATAATAGTCATGTAGATCAGTCTTTTGTAATGGATTGGCAATTTAGACCATTTGTCTAGTAAATGTTACAATAGTCGGAATCTACGAGCAGTTTCTTGCCTTTTTAGTCTTGTATGAGGATTCCATGTCAGTCGTTTGTCGAGACGTAGTCCTAAGTAACGGATCGACAGGAATAAGTGGGGTATTATTAAAGGATACTGTAGAGCAAGAGGTCATGGAATAATTTGTCACAACGGTTCTGAGAAAGAGAGGATCCTCGAGAAAACCACCAAATTAGAAAATTTAACCTATGAAACACGCAAAATCTACAATAAAAAGAACCTCTTCTCCAATACAAAGTTAAGGCATAACAACGTTGTGATAAGGTGGAGGGGGTGGAGAACACAGGCTTACCCAACTTGGAAAAGCTACCAAAAAATAGATAGGAGGATCTTTAGAAAAATCTATGTGCACGGGAAAACAAAAGAAGGTTACAGGCTAAGATCTAACGAAGAAATCTACAGAAAAATCAGGTCTTTGATTTGAAACCGAGATGAGAATCTAAAAAAGTTTATTAGAAAAAACCACAGCTTAACTTTTTATTATTATTATACTTATCTAATCTATAAATCATGATACTTAAATACTGCCTTTCAGCTTAGTTTCTGAACTCACAGCAGTTTCCTAACTGAGGATTGTTTGATCTCACAACGTTCCACAGTGTCTTCATTGCCTTCTCATTACTTGAACAACATTGCCTTTGTTCACACTAGCCGTGAAACGTAAATAGACCCCTACTGAACTAGCTCAAAGGATCGAGTCCACACAGGCACTGTTATTTTGACCAGGACATTTCGGGCCAAGTGATTAGTTAGGGTATTAAAAAAAAAAGTCAGATGGGTTTTAAGTCCTCCTTGATGCAGGATTGTGACACAAATATTTGACTGATGATTTTGATTTTTAATTAACTGAAATCATTATCTGAAAACGTATTTTATTTATAATCTTAATTTAACTGGATTTAGTGAATGACACAATTTCTTCCTTATTAAACTATAATAGTT
>NW_027116755.1:183477-184731 GCF_000696795.3 Halyomorpha halys | reverse complement strand
TAACAAAAACCTATATATGACATATAATTTTCTCCTATTTGTCTTACTTGCTAATATATATGATATTAATGTCATTATTGAGTAAAAACTTTCTATTAGTCATACATTGTAGGAGAGTAATTACCTTTCTGAAGGTTATCTTCCAATGTGATAACAACCATATAGACTATAAAATAATTTTCTCCTACCTTTAATATAATCTTAATATAATTTTCTCATACGTTTAATAAGGAAGAAATTGTGTCATTCACTAAATCCAGTTAATACCATAAGAATCTTCCAGTTAAAGGATTATTAAATTTATAATCTTAATATTTTCTTGAGACTGGTAATTTTTTAAATAAATAATTCAAATTTTATCCATTTTATTTTTCTTATAAGTCCAACGTTTCGGCCAACCCGGTCATCTTCAGGGACAATCTACTACAAAACAGTTTTTATTACATGTATGATCCTACAAACAATTCAAAATACTTAACATTATTATTTATAATTTACCTTACCTTAATACAACTTTGTATTTGTAAGTTGTATTAAGGTAAGGTAAATTATAAATAATAATGTTAAGTATTTTGAATTTTTTGTAGGATCATACATGTAATAAAAACCGTTTTGTAGTAGATTGTCCCTGAAGATGGCCGGATTGGCCGAAACGTCGGACTTATAAGAGAAATAAAAGGTTTTGAGACTGTAATGGATAAAATTTGAATTATTTATTTAACGTATTTTAGTTTTTTGTTACATTTTTGTTTTAAATTTATTTATTGACAACTGTAAATAAAATATAACTAGTAAAGTTAAATAAGATCATAAGTTATAATACAGGCAGGTAGAGAAACTACACTTTGGTAGCACTCTAATGTTACAAATTTAAAATGTATAATCCAAATTCCTTTGGAGTAAGGCACAATTCTACTGTGGCAAATAATTATTTTCTCTTTCTCTGATGCTGTGAGTCAGCCCTGTCGGTTCGGTAGCCCTCAGCCTCTTAAAGTGGGCATCCTTAATTGGATAAAAATCTGGGTTTCGAGCGTGATTCTATACAAAACACCTCCTTGCACAACTCTTGGCCATGGTGGTAAAGATTTATTTATTTATTTTTAACCCAACATCCTATAAATCTTGTTATATACAACTTATATAAAATGTTTATTATTTCTATTTTATATTTTAATTTCACCCTCGAAGAATGGTGCCAAAACTGGAGGATTAAAATAAATTCCAAATCACATTTACCCTTCGTCGTAAACCTTC
>NW_027116755.1:177003-182982 GCF_000696795.3 Halyomorpha halys | reverse complement strand
GTAAGGCCTGTGGCTACTAACTCCAAGACCCGGGTTCGAATCCAGCTGGGCAGATAATTGTTTTCTGTCACACTGTAGCCGTAAGTCAACTCTTTTGTGTCCACTCAGCCTCCTAAATTGGGACAAAAATCTGGCAGTCAAGCGTTATTCTGACCAAATCACCTCCTTACACAACCGTTGGTCAAGTAACAGTACTCCCTTACAAAGAACTGAACCCTGACAGTTTTAGCGGTACTGATTTAATTTTTTTTTAATTTAAAGAAATGATGGAATTGCTACTTTATATAACTTGTTACATTCTCATTTATATTCTATCGTTTTGTTATATTTACATGTTGTATTGCATACAATATTGTTTTATCATAGTGTTAATTCAGATATTCCCTGGGTTGCTTATGATATAAAATGTTGGTGAATATTATCAGAATCAATAAATTATAACTGATTGATATTGCTGATTAAGTATACTTTGGACTGTAATGTATTTGAAATAAATTAAGCATAGTGAACAGAGAAATAAAGTCTCTATTCTAGATTGAGTTATACAAAAAAATAATGATTACATACTGCTTTAATATAATATTATCTTATATTACTTCATATATAATCTACGGACAACTATCAATTCATCATTCTAACTCAATCACATTTAGCAAATAAGGGATATTAAACGTACAAGATGAAATAGAATCCAGATTAAAAAAATGTTTTTTTATTTTGTATATTTAATGAAAACCAATGACAACATCAAAGGAGTTTCTCGTCCGGAATTAATTCACAGTCCGCTAAATTTGTCGAATGAATTAATTAAAAGTTGGACAATTCGATAATTAATTAAATAACTTATATTAAATCAACAGATATTATATTTTTTTAGCAAGAAAATTATATTTATCACAAGTATAAGATATTAATATTTATCTAATTAAGTATTTTGAATTTTTCTGGGCTATTGCATTCGTTATATTTTACCAATTCAATCTTTATCTATAAAGAATACAGGAATCGTTTAATTGTGTTAGTAAATTAATTTTGACTGGAATAACATAGACTAGTAAAAAATATTAAATAATTACTAGGCTAGTGTTTGGTGGTAGACTATAAAAGGTTTCATTGAACTTCTCTCTTCTCTGTCATCCTTTCCTCTGCCCCTTCGCAGAGGCTGCTCCGATGAACGTTCCACCACTCCGAATTTACGAGCCGAAAGACGTAAAGGCATTTTGAAGGAACACTATCCGAAAAAGTTGGGATTCAATGTGGGCTGACGTACCACTCACTAATAAATTAAGAAATGTAAAAAAAACACACAAAAGTGGACAAGTGCCATAAGGGGAAACAGAAGAGAAGAAGTGGTTCTTGCAAGCGTAAGAATAGGACATCCCAAATTAACTCACCTCCACTTAGTAACAAAAGAGGAGCTATTTGCCTATTTGCCAAACCTGTCAGTCCCCACTATCGATAAAGCATATAATTGAAGACTGCCCATCATTTCGTCAAGCCTTCGAAAATAATAAAATTCCACGTACAAGAGAATTGGCCCTTAAAGACTCAGCAGAATCCATAGACAAAATAATAAAATTTCTGAAAGAAGCTCAACTTTATACTAAAATATAATCCACCAATACTGACCAGTGTAAAAAAGGAAATAGTCTACATTCAACCATCAAATGTCAAAGACAAGGAGATAGATGAAGTAAAAAGGGTGTAATAACCTAGAAGTTGATCGCCCTGAATAAAAATCTAATCTAATCTGGCCCTTCGCTGGATGCGGCGTAGAATTACTCACTCATATTGAATTGGACAAACATAAGCAGAAAATTCTATTGCACTGAGAAACTCTGAGCTCAGAGTCCTTTTGTTCATTGTGGACTTTGTTCACACACTTGGGTACAACAACCTACTAGTTCATGGGTTTGTCCATAGATTGCAGGAGCTCAATATTCTCTTCAATTGATTAATTATAATTTATAGTTTTGAGTGATCTTCCTTAAACAATGTTTATATCTTGTACCCATTTAGCCTTGCAAAGGAGGGCGAAACGTTGGTTACCAATCAATAGTTATTCTTCACTATTTTTTACCTTCAATGAACGCCACCTGGACCATCTATCTATAATACTGTCAACTATTACTGTTCCAGTTTAAAATATTAAAGTTTACTAAAAAAATTAGTAATTTGCCAGCATCCACAGGACATTTTAGGAAGGAATGCTCTCCTTATAAAAAAAAAAAAAAGAAATGAAATAAATAAAAGAACACAGGATACAATTTAAATAAATATATATTCTTGTTTCCAAGGTACGCCTCCTAAATCTACCTCCTCCTAGCCGGGATATTAGACTTGCTAAGCCGGCTGTGTCATTTCCCCGGCCTTGCATTCACTTGAACCACGAGTAAACTCAACTTTTTTTTACCGTCTTATATTTTCCATACAAATGTTAGGGCTCGCCTTTCATTATGGAGCTCATATGTATTGAAATGAAATAGTTCTCTAAAAAACTTATTATTCTAAAGAATATCATCCATACAATACATGAAGGTGCTAATAATAGTACAAGAGCCGAAGAGGAGAAAAAAGGCAGTTATCTAACACCAATTTTTTATTACTCTAATGAAAACTATGTATAATAATTAGTCAAAATTGATGAGTCTGCCAAGTGTAGGTAGGGGGAACAAAACATTGCGGGTGTTTCAAAGCTATAAAAATACAAATTTTTCATTCGTAACTCTATATAAAAAAAAGTAGGAACAATACAAGAAAGTCTAAGATAACGTCATTTAAAGAAGAGTAACTTTACTAAAATATGAGCCCTAATAGAGTTATTTACGTTAAATAGTTTTCGAGATTGTTTTTTAAAAAGCAACATTTCATAAAAATGTTGTATGGGACGTACTGAAAGATCAGTAGTTAATGAATTTATTTTGAAAAATCTATATCTCAAAAACCATTTGAGATATACAGATGTCTATAAGCACTCAAATTAAAGCTAGTTTAATGAGCTATAAAGTAGTTTATGATGTTTATCTTCGTAGGAGAAATAGTTTACATGAAATTTGCTGAAATACATTGATTTACAGTTGTTCGAACAAATTTTCATATGCCAAATTTATATTCATGTAAATATCATAAAAACTACTAGGTGTGTCATAAACTACTTTATCGTAAGTTAAATATCCTTTATATTGAGTGTTGGCAGACATATGTGCGTCTTATGGATCTAGAGATATATTTTTTCAAAAATCCGACATTTTATACTAACAACTAGAAATTAACAGTTTGTGAGTTTATTTTGTCAAATATCAAAAAACTGCTACTCCTACAAATATAAACATTATTAACTATTTTGTAGTAAATTTAACTATCTTTAATTTGAACGCTGGCAGACATCTGTACGTCCAATGGTTTCTGAAATGAAGTTTTTCATAAATCAAAGTTATTGTCCAAACAACTATAAATCAATTTATTTGAGTAAATATCATGAAAACTACTATTTCTAAAGGTTATAAACTTCTTTGTAGTCCATAAATCTAGCTTTAATTTGAGTGCTAATAGACATCTGTACGTCACATAGTTCCTGAGATATAGATTTCGCAAAATAAATTAACTAACTACTAATCTTTCAGTAGATTTTAAAGAAATTTTGCTTTTTAAAGGACTATATCTCGAGAACTATTTGACATAAATAGCTCTTTTAGGGCTACTATTTCAGCAAATATTAGTCTTTAAATAATGTTCTCTTAGATTTTCTAGTGTTGTTGGTAATTTTTATGATATCGAACTCCGAATGAAAATATAATGTTTTTTGAGGTTTTGAAACAGCCGCCATTTTTTATTCCCCCTACCTATACTTGGCAGACTCATCAATTTTGACTAGTAATTATACCTAGTTTTCATTAAAGTAATCAAAAAGTGGGCTGAGATAACTGCCTTTTTATCTTCACGGCTCTTGTACTATAACCTTGGTACTGTCAAAGGCTACAGCAATGGTGTCCAAATTTTAAATGGATACAATACAAATTTACCTAACCAGAAAAATGTCCTTCATTAGCAGACACAGGAAAGACAAGGAGATGATGATGTTTTATGTAAATGGAATCTACTTCTAAATTGCAAAACCATTGTAAAGTATGAATGTTACTACAACCGGACCGTAGGCAAATGCTTTGCTAATTAAACTTAAACTTTAAACTAAACTAATTCTGTCAAGAAAAAAAAGTTACATCTAACATTCTTCTCGCCAGATATTCATTTATATATACTCAATTCAGATTTTAAAATTCTGCATGGTGCCAAAACTGGAGGATTAAAATAAATTCCAATAAATCCCTCCAAAGCACATTTACCCTTCGTCTAAAACCTTCGTCTTACCCATCAGTATCTTTTAATAATACCCCACTTATTCCTGTTGAACAGATCCGTTACATAGGACATGAAATCATCATACAAGACTGAAAAGACAGGAAACTGCTCGTCGATTCCGACTATTACAACATTTACTAGACAAACGGTCCAAACTTCCAATTCATTATAAAAGACTGATCTACATGACTATTATAAGGCCTATCTGGACATACGGAGTTGAGCCATGGGGCTCCATTAAACCATCGAATTCCTATCGAATCCAATCCTTACAGTCCAAAATCCATCGTAAAATCTTTAATGCTCCTTACTTTGTCACAAATCAAGTTATCCATCAGGACCTCAATGTCCCATATGTTGCTGATTTGGCCAGAACCAGATACTAATCCTTCCATGATAAACTTCTCAACCACCCAGACCAACTCGTTTCTAACCTGGCTTCTCCTTCACTACCAAATAATCCTCCTAGAAGATGGCCTCGAGATCTTCTCCTTTAGAAATGTTTTTGGAGTTCTATCAATGGGTAGATTCTCCACATGTTTTTAACATAAAATCACTTACAGCAAATTTACTTGATGTGTATATATGTATACAGTTGTAAATTCCTTATCTTCGTAGCAGTTTTTAGAGGTAGTTTTTATGATATTCATGATATTATTTAAGTTTCCGATATTTTCGGTTCTTTTTTGATTTAGTATAAAGTCGGGGTCGGGGACCTCATTTTCTGTTGCCGCCCCCCGCGGACGCCGAAAGACCCTGAAGACGCCGTGACGCAATCACGCCAGAGTTTTTCGCCCACAGCTCAACCTGGACGGGTAGAGGTCGCGACCGTGGCGGCGAAGACGTCACCAGATAAGACACAATTCCCTTACCTATGAGACCCCATGATTTGCTATGTCTTATATCATATTATAAAATAATATAAACTTCATTAAAGCTAACACACTAACCCCAATTGTCCCTCCAGGGATTAATGCTTGATTTACTTAAATACAACACGCATGTTTAGTCTCACAATTTTCAACCACCTTTGTTCAACAATAATTATATAAAAAAATCAACATACACTCGGGATACCCGAAGTAACAAACGAACAGGTCCCGATGTAAACAGTAAGTGACTATTCGTTGAAGTTAAAACATTGTACGAGGAGAAGATGGTTGGGGGTGCGGTCAAAACAAAACACAAATAAGTTGATGAAACTTATTTAATCGTGCCAACGTTTCGGCTAGAGTTACTAGCCTTCATCAGGGCTAAGAACAGAACAAGATAGAAACCAATGAATATAGAAAATAAAAAGAGAAAATATAAGCAGAATGACATAAAGTGAATAATTTTACAGAACGGAATTAATTAACGGAATAATATTAATTAATGGAATTAATAATTGTTATCTTGTTCTGTTGTTAGCCCTGATGAAGGCTAGAAACGTTAGCCGAAACGTTAACACGATTTTTTTATTTTTTTTTATTGATAGATTTATTTATTGATAGATATTACAATCTGCCACACAGTTGTGGGCAATAGGTAATAGTGATGGATGATCTCATTCATACTAAAATAAAAAAAAATAAAATAAATAAAAAAAAATAAAATAAAAAATAAAATAAAAACATAAAA
>NW_027116755.1:172800-176953 GCF_000696795.3 Halyomorpha halys | reverse complement strand
AACTATCTGTATGAAAAATAAATAAATAAAATAACATAATGATAAAATAATATATACAATATTTACACAATCGACCTGAGGATCCCTGAGCCCACTCTATCCCCCAGCACGATTACATAAGTTACATCAACTTATTTGTGTTTTATTTTGATCGCACCCCCAACCATTTTCTCCTCGGATAAGTCACCCACGGTCAACTATCTCTCCTAATTAATTGTAAAAAATTCTAATTAATGAAAAATTTAACATTGTAAACGTTTTCATATTTACTGTTGCCATGTAAAAACGAGGGAGTCTTCATTTTTTGAACAAAATATATTTTAAAATGCCCATTGTACTGAAAAAAACAGGGTACCACTAAGTTATTGATAAAAAAATTCTGAAATATAGACTTAACGGTATTTTAAAGACCCATGACATAAATATCGAGATTCATTTCAGGATAACATGTAACATACAAGATATCTGATTCAGTGGAACTTCAGCAACTGTTGAAATGGGTCGAGGGAATTAAGGGCTGGTTATAAATTAGTTAGACATGGTGACAGGGAGTTCCATCCAAATCAAACGGTATGTGCCAAGTGCATTATGCCGGAGTCACGAAAGGGCTATAAATTAATGAGAACTAGATAACCAACCAAGGACCAGTGTCCTAAATGTCCCTACCAACAGGGATGTCCCATGTGCCTAATGCGAATCTCATGTCATGGTCGGAAAGTAGACATGGATTTATGTCAGGTAATGGTCTATGCTTCAATCATACTTCATGGTAATGAGTGAGTCTAGCCTTTCCAATCTACTTGTTGAGCGAGCTTGTAAAGTTGTTTGCTTCATATGGTGGTCCTCAATTAGGGTTACGTCATATTAGTACAAGAGCCCAAGAGGAGAAAAAAAGGCATTTATCTCACCCCAATTTTTGATTACTTTAATGAAAGCGATGTATAATTAATGGTCAAAATTGATGAGTCTGCCAACTATAAGTAGGGGAAATAAATGGCGGCTGTTTCAAAGCGATAAAAAAACTAATTTTTCATTCGGAGCTCTATATCTTAAAACGTAGGAACAACAAAAGAAAACCTAAGAGAACGCCATATAAAGAATAGTAAATTTGCTAAAATATGAACCTTAATAGAGTTATGTACGTTAAATAATTTCCGAGATATTGCTTTTTAAAAAGCAATATTTCATAAAAATATTGTATGTAACGTGCTGAAAGATCAGTAGTTTTTTTTTGAAAATTTATATCTCCAAAACTGTTTGACGTACAGATGTCTATTATCACTCAAATTAGAGCTAGTTTAATGAGCTATAAAGTAGTTATGATGTTTATCTTCGTAGGAGTAATAGTTTACATGAAATTCACTAAAATATATTGATTTATAGTTGTTCGTAATAATTTTCATTTGCCAAATTTATATTCATATGTGAATATCATCGACTATATTATATAGTAGTATTTTTTTTAATCATTTATTTATTGTTATTTACAACTGTATAACATACATACAGCAAGTAAATTTGCTGTAGGTGACATGGTGACATGATACAAACATGTGGAGAATCTACCCATCAATAGAACTCCAATAACATTTCTAGAGGAGAAGATCTCGAGACCATCTTTTTTTCAGACGCCTAGCAGGATTATTAGGTAATGAAGGAGAAGCCAGGTTAGAAACAAGTGAATTTGGGTGGTTGGGAAGTTTTCCATGGAAGGAATGGTATCTGGTTTTGGCCAAATCGGGAACATATGGGACATTGAGGTCATGATGGATGACTTGATTTGTGACAAAGTAAGGAGCATTAAGGATTTTGGACTGTAAGGATTGGATTCGGGAGGAATTTGATGGTTTAGTGGAGCCCCAAAACTCAACTCCGTATGTCCAGATAGGCCTTATAATAGCCATGTAGATCAGTCTTTTGTAACGGACTGGCAATTTAGACAGTTTGTCTAGTAAATGTTATAATAGTCGGAATCTACGAGCAGTTTCTTGTCTTTTCAGTCTTGTATGAGGATTCCATGTCAGTCGTTTGTCAAGATGTAGTCCTAAGTAAAGAATACTGCAGGGCAAGAGGTCATTGGTTTACGACGAAGGGTAAATTTGGTGGGATTTATTAGAATTAATTTTAATCCTCCAATTTTGGCACCATTCTTCAAGATAGTCGTATTTTATTTATTTTATTTCATCGAATAATAATAATAATAGAATGTTGCACAATCAGGGACAACGTGTTGTAGTGCTCAGTGTTGACACTTTATTGCAGGACAAAATATTAAATGTAAAAAAAAAAAAAGTTAAATTAAATTATAATAAGAATAATAATAAAACCTTTTTTAAAAAATATTTTTTCAAAAAATTAATCCTATGTAAAACTAAAGTAGATTTAATCCTCTTGAAAAATGAACAAAGAAATGGTTGGGGATGCAAAAGTAAAAACCTATTTATAAGTGCCAACGTTTCGGCCAGGATTCTAGGCCATCATCAAGGCTAACAACTATAATGAATTTTGGAATTTTGTTCAAAAGGAATTACAGAATGACTAGAAAATAATCAACAATATAGATACATAAATAGCGTTGAAGGAAAATGTAGAGTCTAAGTATAATAAGAAGATAAAGGCTATATAAGAATAAGTAATAATAGAGAGTAAGAAAAAAAATACCGGTCCTTATCCTTTTTTTTTTATATTTATTTATTGCAATTTACAACTGTACATCATAATATATTTAGTAAATCTGATCTAAGTTAAATTGGAGTGGTATAGGCGTGTAGAGAAACTACCCATTGGTAGCACTTATTAGACATTTTAGATTAGCTGGTCTCGTGGCCATCTTCTTTTCAGGCGCCTTGGAGGATTGTCAGGAATGGAAGAGGATACAAGATTAGAAACTAGGGGGTTTGAGTGGTTAGAGAGTTTATAATGAAAGGAGTGATATCTGGTTCGGGCTAGATCGGGAAAATTAAGGTCTGTCCTTATCCTTAAATAAGGAAAAGACCTGGCGCAGTGCTTCGATGCAATATGGCGGCGCCCATTCCTGCCAAAAATACTTAGGTCAGGAGGTCAAGGAAGGGAAAGGAGAGATAATTTCAAAGTCTACAGTAGAGGTTAGGTAATAGTTATAAGAAGTAAAAAAAATATCATATCAACATAAAAACATAATATCAGGGATTTTATCGGGATTTAGGTCATCAACATATTTTTTACTAAAGAAACAAACAATAGTTATAGAACATAAATAGTTTTGTACTATTTGAGTTATATATATTATATACCAGAACCATTTTCTTTATATCATCTTATGAATCTTTTCTTTGGCCCTAATAGTACATGATGCTCTAAGCTCCCTCAGGGTAGAGCTACCTCCCTTTTTCAATAAATCCTCCAATTCCTTAAGTAATATAAAAAAAGAAAAAAAGGGTCGGAAAGGGTAATTGAATTTTTGGCGAAGGGAAGGTAAAGGGACTTACAGGGAGTTTACTCTACCTAGCTAAGTAATTTTCCAATAAGGCTTTCTTTTAAGTTGGCTTTAAACGTTTCACTCAGCTCTTTTTATACTGGATATAACAGTTTATAGTTAAATTAAACAAGGCGTAATTGCGATAAAGGGAAAAATTATTTAAAGCCGTTGAACCTTGATCATTCCTGGTAAAGCCGAGGAATAAAAAATGAGGCAGTTATTTTACTCCTCTATACATTAGGGTCTGTCCGTTTCTTACTTCAGGTAAGATTTAAACATGGGATATGTTTAATTTTTTATAATTTGTGTAGAGGGCAGGCTTTTGATCGAGTCTGGCACTCGGGACTGCTTTACACACTCTATAAATTCTTACCTTCTCATTTTCTCATCATCCGTTCCTTTCATACTAATAGATTATTCCAAGTAAACCACAATGGTTCCTATTTATCCATCTATTTTCAGTCCGCTGGTGTTCCTCAAGGTAGCATTCTCGGTCCCATCCTCTACACCGTCTATACAGCTGACATCCCATCAACTCCTTACACTATCCTTACCACGTATGCTGATGAAACATGTGTGCTCACAGTTAGTAATAACCCTTTGATTGCATCCCAAACTCTCCTTAGTCCCATATCACAGTCCTCGAAGAATAGTGTCGAAATTGGAGGATAAAAATAAATCCCAACAAATCACATT
>NW_027116755.1:171715-172750 GCF_000696795.3 Halyomorpha halys | reverse complement strand
CTTATTTGACGCAATCAGAAATATCTGATACTAATTTTTTTTTCCTTTATGAATGTAAATGCTAATGATATTTGTAAGAAGAGATCTTATTCTCTTACATATTATTAGTTGTTTGTATCTTTTTTTTTTAGCCATAGCGAAACCCTACAAAGTGGGGCGAAACTTTGGATCATAATAAATAGTTACTTGACTATTTGATTTATTTTTAACCGCAACCAGACCATCTTCTTTTAATTGTTTAATTTTATATCTCTTTTTTTAAATTTATTTATGTAGGTCCGTACGATTTGTGATATTTTCTGTTGTTCATAGTACTCTAAAGTTTTTAAAAAATTTTTACTAGAACTGTTTAGCGTGAAGAAAATTTTTATTGAATTTAATAAAGAAATACATCAATATTTTTGATCAATTTAAACATTAAATAATGCGTCAAAAAATAATGATTTTATAAATTGTAAAACTCAATTCTTATCTTTCTCTTATAAAAACTTCCATTTCTGAGGGGAAACAGTCCGTAAAGAAACAACTGGATAGATGTACATCAACAATTTAAAAAAGATTTTCATTTCAAATCATCTTGATGAAATAAAAATACTTCGGAATGAGTCACTGAGAATAAAACATCTCCAACGAATTGAAATAATTCTAGTTGAAAGAACAAGTATCTTTCAAGAAACACTAACAAAATTAAGACGTGATTCTTTTTCCTGTCCTGTAGATGTTTTAAGAAGAAATAGACAGGAATCCTAGGTTCATTCTGAAAAATAAATTTCTAATTAAAGATTAACTCAAGTTTTCAAAACGTTAACTCTTTTTTATTAAAAAAATTTAGATACAAAAATATAATATATAAACATAAACATTTTTTTGTTCCTCAAAAATAATAGACGGGTCATCATTAACAGACAGTTGTAAATAGACTATATCCCTCAGGCAGCTACATAGGTAATGTTTACTATACTTTCGTTGCATATTTTAATAAATAAAGAGCCAAAAAAAAATTTCCATAACAACTCGTCTCTAGTATACACTATA
>NW_027116755.1:171200-171665 GCF_000696795.3 Halyomorpha halys | reverse complement strand
TTTTATTGAAATTTACAACTGTATATTACATAATACATTTAGTAAATATGATCTTAGTTAAAATGGAGTGTTACAGGCGTGTAGAGCAACTTCCCATTTGTAGCACTCTAATGACATTTTACATTAGCTGGACTCGTGGCCATCTTCTTTTCAAGCACCTCGGAGGATTGTCAGGAATGGAAGAGGATGCAAGGTTAGAAACTAGGGAGTTTTAGTGGTTAGGGAGTTTTAGTGGTTAGGGAGTTTATAATGGAAGGAGTGATATTTTTTTTTTTTTTTGAGAAATCTATATCTCAAAAATTACTCTACCTACACTAAGCTAGTTTAATGTACAATAAAGAAAGTAGTTTATGTACATTCGGAGAAGTAGTAGTTTTCTTAATATTAGACAAACTAAATTTACAAAATGTTTATCTATATTTGTTCGAACAAAATATAAATCAAAAATTTTGAGAAATATATACC
>NW_027116755.1:166388-167504 GCF_000696795.3 Halyomorpha halys | reverse complement strand
ATTTCGGTCTGTACAACAAATACAAATGTTTCAATTCATTCCTATTTTTCTTTCTCATTTCTGCTCCCCCAATTTCACCATTTCACAATTTTTTAATTCACCTGATCAACGAATTCGCTTTCTGTAATTCACCCTCCTAGATCCTCTTCAGTGACCCGCTAAACAAATTCAATATTAGACGGCAATGTGAGATCAGACCATCTCATTCATAGTCACAGCAGTAGAACAGTTTACCAAAAACAAACAAATAGATACATTTTATGAGAATAAGACTAACAAAAAATAAAACATACGTGGTTAGGATAGTGTTAGGATTGGTTGGGATTTCAGCTGTATAGACGGTGTAGAAGATAGGACCGAGAATACCACCTTGAAAAGCACAGCTCACTAAGAATAGAGGGATGAATAGGAACCATCGTGGTTTACTTGGAATAATCTATTAGTTAGAAAGGAATGGATAATAAGAAAGTATGTGGTAGGTAGGAATTTACGAAGTTTGTAAAGCAGTTCCGGATGCCAGACTCGATCAAAGCCTGTTCTACATCGAAAAAGACTCCCACGCAGTACATTCCACGCTCCAATGAAGATGAGACAACATCCACCGTGTGACATTGCTGGATAGTGGAGTGAAATGTTCGGAATCCAAACTGGTGATCAGGAATTATATGATTGGAATCTAGGTAGGCAATGAGTTTTTCGAGGATTTTACCCATGATCGGTAATAGAGAGATAGGACGGTAGGAGGATGGGTATTCTTGCGGCTTTTGGGGTTCGAGTATCATTTTAACTATTGATAATTTCCATGGGTCAGAAAAATATGTGTAACGGAGTACGGCGTTATATATGTAGGTAAGGAATAGGATGGCTTTCCAAAGAAGAATTTTTAGGATGTGGGATGTTATTAGGTCGTGTCCAGGAGCTATGCGGGCAGGTAATCTTTGAATGATACTAGATATCTGTGAAGGATGAAATGCTTTAGGTTGGAGGGTCATTTGGAGCGGAATATTTAGTTCTGATTCAATACATTCAAGTAATTCACATTTAAAAATAAAACCGGAGTACTGGCAGCTTATAAGTTTATAAAGTGTTAAATTTTATTGAACAATAAATTTAGAT
>NW_027116755.1:163848-164291 GCF_000696795.3 Halyomorpha halys | reverse complement strand
TATGTTGGTTTTTGGTTGCATGTTGGACTAGTGCTGTTTTATTTGGTTACTTATGTAACTTATTTAATCGTGGCAACGTTTCGGCTAGAGTTTCAAGCCTTCATCGGGGCTAAGAACAGAACAAGATAACAACCAATGAATATAGAAAATATAAACAGAATGACATAAAGTGAATAATCTTACAGAATGGAATTAATAAAATGAAGCAATGAGAGAAATAGAAAATAAAATGTATACATAGGTAATTGAATAAGTAGGTAAAATAACATAATTAAGGGGGGAAAAAGTGAAGTTTATAATGCAAAGAAGTATGAATATATTTGTTATTAATAATTTAAAAATTGAAACATGGAAAGAAAAAGAAAATTGAGAGAAAAAAAAATATATGTAACCATAATAATTGATAAAGAGGCATATAATTAAAGTTTAATAAATAGAAAAAA
>NW_027116755.1:162680-163151 GCF_000696795.3 Halyomorpha halys | reverse complement strand
ATTTTCCTTCGTCGGCAAAAGATTCGGCTGCTTTGTAACCTCCTGGAGTTTTCATTTACTCCACATTCTTCCCATAAAAGGAGATCACCCCCGTATTCAATCTTGTGTAAGCATGGGGAAGTTTCAATAGGAAACAAATCTTGAAGGTACTGCTTATAAGCGGTCCTTTATCGAAACTTTAGTAAAGTTTTCCAATGTTTCACTATGTTGGTATTTCAATAGCCTATAGAAATCATATTGATGTTCTTTAACCATCGGTAACTCTCTTCTAAATTACGTATAGTAAGCTTCGGGAACTAATTTGGTCCTTTAAAAGTAGATAAAACTTAATACACACTATATTTCTGTTATCATTTCAAATGTCGAAGTCTGGAACTGATGATTTTATAAACTATTCCATAATGCTGACGGAATTACTCAAGTTAAAATCTTTTGAAAATAGTTAATATCATAAAAAAATAGAATTATTTA
>NW_027116755.1:162174-162630 GCF_000696795.3 Halyomorpha halys | reverse complement strand
ATAAAAGAAATAAAGTTTTGAGACTATAATTGGATAGTATTTGAGTTATTTATTAAAGAATTACCAGTCTCAAAAAAATATTAAGATTATAAATAAATTTTTTTCTTAATTTGAAAACTAATATTTTCGCCTTAAGTGGGCTTAAGGCACATTCAGCCTTTCAACGGTTCTATTTACGAAGGAATTGGATGAAATTCAGGGGAGTTATGAACGTAGTCACGGGAGGAAAAAAAATTCCGAATAAATCAACTTGAAAAATTTCTAATTTTTAATTTCTTTGAAAAACAGTATTTAGTACTTTGAGACGACACTGATTTTCTTTTCAGCAAAAAAATTTGCTGATCTACTTTACCCTGCAAAGTAAATATATTTTATTTTTAACAAATGGTTCAAATGGCTTTTGTTTATGGACTCAGGAATTACACACCAATTTACCTTTCCATAATTTTTAAAAAA
>NW_027116755.1:159309-160909 GCF_000696795.3 Halyomorpha halys | reverse complement strand
GTAAATATTGTATATATTATTTTATTTATTTATTTTTCATACAGATAGTTTGATTATGTTCATTTGGTCTATTCTTTTGTTTGTATATATTTTAAGAGAGTTTTTTTTTATTTTATTTTTTTTATTTCAGTATGTATGAGATCATCCATCACTATTACCTATTGCCCACAACTGTGTGGCAGATTGTAATATCTATCAATAAATAAATCTATCACTTAAAAAAAAAATTATAAAGACAATCCACAGAAATACAAATTAGATATAAAAAGTAAATGGTTGATGATTTCTAGTGTATATAAACATATATATAACTTGATCTAATGAACAAAACGCTTGAGGCAAATATAAATAAATCCAAACAAATAAGGAATAATTACTGCCAGCAATAACTAATTTTGCGGCTGTAATGTTCATGTGATAAACAGTTGTCATCTTCGTCTGGGATGAAGTTCACGCCATTTTCCAATTTTAGTCGCTTTTTAAATATTGCTCGATTTAACTATCTTAAATAGTTAAATTAAGCCTCAACTTCTCTTTTCAAGCAAATATTTCAAAAGTGATTTAGGGCCGTTGCACCCTGGAGGTCTTAGTGGGGCGGGTCCGGCTGTGAAGTATTGCCTTTTTTTTTGTTATGATTCCCTCTCGTGAGATTGTTACTTGTCGTACATCGACCAACCTACTCGCTATAATTGTCTGTTTCATGTTATATTTTTCTCTTCCAATCTAAAATTTAATCTCGTTGATAATTAAGTAAGATTTTGGGAATACACCAGACATAAAGCTTTGTTTCAACTTCAACTATAGCTTCAACTATATCAGATTTAGTTTCTGTAATGCCAGCCAAAGATTGACCTCGAACAAGGGACCCTAGAGCATACAATAAAGTGGGTTCTTCATTGCGTTGTTTGTTAAAACTTGTAGCTGAGTTTGTGTGTTCTTAGCAATCGTATGTCATGAAACATTATGTATTTACCAAGCACTAAACTAGTTGACTGAATTATGTTATACTTCATAAAGCCTTCAAAAGTTCCAAGGAAAAAATCTAGTGTACTGGAAAGTTGAGCCCTTTTTCTATGATAAGTAAACGGAATGTGTATCCATACGAATAAAAATCAGCGTTGGGATGATAAGATGAAAAATACTTCCTATACAATATTACTTAAATTTATCTTTATATCACCTAACAATGTTTCAGGCTGTTTAAAAAAATAAATAAATAAATAACTTTCCAAGTGATATACAAAATTTGATAATGTTAAAATATAAAATAGTAAATTATCCTGCTATTATTGCAACAATTAAATGCATTTTAATATAATAAATTTAAAAACCAAGAATACAAAATTTTTATTGTAAAATTACAATTTTTAACAAAGAAATAATTTAATTTTCACTATAGTTAGAAACAAAAAAAGGAAATTTGATCAATAAAAAAAATAGTCACTCGCAGTAGGTTGCCGTGATTTTCTTAAGCCAATCACGATGAGCCGGTAGAATTTGATGATGGTATATATGATGATATAGAATATATGATGATGGTATATATGATGATATAGAATATATCTGTAACCCCAGTGAATATGTGGTTAAGTCAAAATTC
>NW_027116755.1:157322-157839 GCF_000696795.3 Halyomorpha halys | reverse complement strand
TGACTTCTAGTTGTTCGGAGTAAGTTTGATTTATGAAAAACTTTATTTCAGAAACAATAGGATGTACAGATGTCTGTCAGCACTCAAATTAAAGCCAGTTCAATTACTATAAAATAGTTTATAACGATTATCTTTGTAGGAGTAGTAGTTTTCATAATAATTGACAGAATAAATTCACAGAATGTCAATTTTTAGTTGTTCGTAAAAAATGATTTTTGAAAAAGGATATCTCTAGAACCCCAGACGTACAGATGCATGCCAGCACTCAAAATTTAACTTACTATAATGTAGTTTATGAGACTTATCTTCGTAGGGGTAGTAGTTTTTATGATATTCACATATAAATATAAATTAGGGAAATGAAAATTTGTGAGAACAACTATAAATCAATTTATTATAGCAAATATCATGAAAATTACTGCCCCATTGAAGATAAACGTCATAAACTATTTTATAGCCCATTCAACTAGCTTTAATTTGAGTGTTAATAGATATCTGTACGTCAAATGGTTGTTGA
>NW_027116755.1:156805-157272 GCF_000696795.3 Halyomorpha halys | reverse complement strand
AGATAAACGTCATAAACTATTTTATAGCCCATTCAACTAGCTTTAATTTGAGTGTTAATAGATATCTGTACGTCAAATGGTTGTTGAGATATAGAACAACATTTTCATGGAATGTTGCTTTTTAAAAAGCTATATCTTGAGAACTATTGAACGTAAATAGCTCTACTATTTGCTTATATTTCAGCAAATTTACTCTTCTTTAAATGATGTTCTCTAAGATTTTCTATTGTTATTTGTAATTTTAAAGATATAGTGCTCCAAATGAATTAATTATTTTTAACGTTTTAAAACAGACGCCATTTTTTATTCCCCCTACCTATACTTGGTAGACTCATAAAATTTAACTATTAATTATACATAGTTCTCATTAAATTAATCAAAAATTGGAGTGAAATAACTGACCTTTTTGTCCTCACCTGTGGATTACCTCCCCCCGTAAATGACCAGAAAGGAGATTATAAAAAAAA
>NW_027116755.1:155858-156197 GCF_000696795.3 Halyomorpha halys | reverse complement strand
AAGCAAGGTTAGAAACTAGTGGGTTCTGGTGGTTAGGGAGTTTATTATGGAAGGATTGATATCCGGTTCAAGCTAGACGGTTACATATGGGACATTAAGATCCCTATGAATAATTTTATTTGTGACAAAGTAACTAAAGATTTTTCGAAGAATTTTAAATTGTAAGTATTTGATACGAAAGGAATTCGAAGGTTTAGTGGAGCCCCAAAGCTCAACTCCGTATGTCCAGAATTGCTTTATTATAGTCATGTAGATCAGTCTTTTGTAATGAGTTGGAAGTTTAAACCGTTTGTCTAGTAAGTGCTGTAATAGTCGGAATCTGCGTGCAGTTTCCTGTCT
>NW_027116755.1:154540-155308 GCF_000696795.3 Halyomorpha halys | reverse complement strand
CTGCGTGCAGTTTCCTGTCTTTTCAGTCTTGTGTGAGGATTCCAGGTTAGTCGTTTGTCAAGATGTAGTCCAAGATAACGAATCTGTTCTACAAGAGTAAGAGCTACATTATTAGTAGGGCAGTCGGTAGGTTTTGAGTTTGGGATGCAATTAAAGGGTTATTATTAACAGCGAGCAAACATGTGTCATCGGTATACGTTGTGAGGATTGTGTTAGGATTGGTTGGAATGTCAAACTACTCGTATAATACAAATACAATAAACAGAAAAAAATAAATTTTTATTTTATGAAATATTAGAGCCTAATGAAATTTATTAAATTATTGATGAGGAAAATATTGACGGTGACATTTCAGATAGACTCTGAAACGCTATTTCATATACAAATTTTGGTTTAGTTTCTTTGCATACTGAGACCTATCTGAGCTTACGGACTTGAACTTTGGGGAACAGCTAAATCCAATCCTTTCAATCCAAAATCCTTAGAACCATAGTTAATACACCCTATTACGTTTCCAGCAGAACACCACACCATGCCCTTCATATCCCATTTGTCCTTGATCTCATACCATCAAAATTCTCAAAATGCCATATAAACCTTTCCAACCCATCTCTGCAATCCACCTCGAAGGTTTAAACGGCAGTGGCCAAGAGACTGATTGCAAAATAAAAACGGACAATTGGAGTTCTGGCAATGATCATATTCTCCACCCAAGTTGAGTGTTTGCGGCTTTAGCGCACTTGCTCAGCCTCCACTGACTCACTACCA
>NW_027116755.1:151500-153415 GCF_000696795.3 Halyomorpha halys | reverse complement strand
GTACTATACACTAAATTATTTAAAGTAAATAGTTAATCATTTATTTACTTTAAATAATTTAGTTTTTAGTACCATTTTGTTCCACCACAAACAAGCTTATAAGAAAAACGCCTATTTACTTATTTATTTACAGTTATCAGTCATAAATAAATAAATCCTTTTCTCAGAAATCTCTTACAAGAATAGACGGCAGTTGAAGTATGTACACGAGAGCTTATCAATAATGCATCATGACGTCATCTTTAGAAAGTCGGAAAGCCCTCCTTCTCGATTTATTTCGTAGCATGAATTGTTAACTTTAACAAAGCACAAATATTCTTTGACAACATTAAATAATAAATCTCATATATTTTATTTAATTATTAATGCTAAAGAATTCTATGATTTTAATATAATGGGCTAACCTAATGATTTGTGTGGCACAAGTATAGACTTCACATTGTTTTTATTATATGAAATAGATTTTTTTTTTATAATTTATTTATTGTTATTTACAACTGCATACATATATACATATCAAGTAAATTTGATGTAAGTGATATTATGACATGATACAAACATTTTAGAATTTACCCATTGATAGAACTCCAAAAACACTTTTAAAGGTGAAGATCTCGAGGCCATCTTCTTTTTCAGACGCCTAGGAGGATTATTAGGCAGTGAAGGAGAAACCAGGTTAGAAACTAGTTGGTTTCGGTGGTTGGGAAGTTTATTATGGAGGTCCTGATGGATGATTTTATTTGTGACAAAGTAAGGAGCATTAATGATTTTACGGAGGATTTTGGATTGCAAGGATTGAATACGAGAGGAATTCGAAGGTTTAGTGGAGCCCCATAGCTCAACTCCGTATGTCCAGATGGGCCTTATTATTGTCATGTAGATCAGTCTTTCGTAATGGATTGGAAGTTTGGACCGTTTGTTTAGTAAATGTTGTAATAGTCGGAATCGACGAGCAGTTTCCTGTCTTTTCAGTCTTGTATGAGGATTCCATGTCAGTCATTTGTCCAGATTTAGTCCTAAGCTAAGGATCTGCTCAACAGGAATAAGTAGGGTATTATTAAAAGATACTGCTGGGCAAGACGAAGGTTTACAACGAAGGGTAAAGGTGATTTTATGGGATTTGTTGGAATGTATCTTAATCCTCCAATTACGACACCAATCTTCGAGGGCTGTGATTGGAGATTTTGGGATACAATCAATGGGTTATTATCCACTGACAATAGGCATGTGTCAACGGTGAAATAGATTTGAAAAAAAAAACAACATATCGAAATCTTATATTTATGAAATCACAAATTAAAAAAAAATTATTTATTGACATTACAACTTTACACAATAATACATCTAGTAAATTTGATCTCAGTTAAAATGTAGTGATACAGGCGTGTAGAGAAACTACACATTGGTAGCACTCTAATGAAGTTTTTCATCTTGTCATCTTATTTTCAGCGCCTCAGAGGATTATGAGAAATGGAAGGGGAAGCAAGGTTAGAAATTAGGGATTATGGGGGGTTAGAAAGTTTATAATGTAAAGATTGATATCTGTTTTGGGCTAGATAGGTTACCTATGGGACATTAAGGTCTTAATGGATGATTTTATTTGTGACAAAGTAGCATTGAGGATTTTACGAAGGATTTTGGATTGTAATGATTGAATACGAGAAAAAAAAGAAATTACTATCAACCCCAACGTTAAACAATAAGTAATAGTGACAAATGATCACAATCCTAATCAAATTAAAAAAAAAATACATACAAATAAATAAAATCTCGATAGTTATATAAACAGAAAGATATATAAAATTAACATAAGCAAGCTATTTAGAATCTTCATTATGAAGACTAGACTGCACACAGGCATTTGATTCTGTATCCCACTCCACACTAATCCAACAACTCAGGCTTCACCAATTCC
>NW_027116755.1:147975-149755 GCF_000696795.3 Halyomorpha halys | reverse complement strand
AAATAATAACAAAAATAAATAAATAAAATCAGTACTATTGAAATTTACAGTATAATGTAGTTACATTAAAGTAAATATTTAAGGGGTGAGTTCATTAAGGAGCTAAGTAACATTTTTTAATTTTTTAACTAAAGTTTAATTTTAATCTTTAGTTTAAATGAATTAGAACCTAATCAATAAAAGCATTAACCTGCTAGACAGGTTTGAAAGCGTAATTCTGAGGAGAATCTTAGGGCCCGTGTGCGAGAATGGTATTTAGCGAAGAAGGAAAAATGGTGAACTGTTTGGGCTCCTTGTTCATCAGGATAAAGAGGCTTAAATAGCTTGACCATGAGATGAGGATGAGTGAGGAAAGAGTGGCTCATAAATTGTAAATTTACGTTCCGGATGGTGTGCGGCGACGTGGAAGATGCTATTCAATGGAGAAATGCTGTGTGGCATTCACGTGTTAGTCGGCATACGTGGCCGATGACACATGCCTATTATGAGTGAATAATGACCCTTCTATTGTATCACAATCCCTCCAATCCCACATCACCACCCTTGAAGAATGGTGCTAAAACTGGAGGATTAAAATAGATTCCAATAAATCCCACCAAATCACATTTACCCTTCGTCGTAAACCTTCGTCTTGCCCCACAGTATCTTTTAATAATACCCCACTTATTCCTGTTGAACAGATCCGTTACTAAGGACTAAATCTGGACAAACGACTGACATGGAATCCTCATACAAGACTGAAAAGACAGGAAACTACTCGTCGATTCCGACTATTACAATATTTACTAGACAAACGGTCCAAACTTCCAATCCATTACAAAAGACTGATCTACATGACTATTATAAGGCCTATCTGGACATACAGAATTGAGCTTTGGGGCTCCACTAAACCATTAAATTCCTCCCGAATCCAATCCTTACAGTCCAAAATCCTTCGTAAAATCCTTAATGCTCCTTACTTTGTCACAAATCAAATCATCCATCAGGACCTCAATGTCCCCTATGTTGCCGATTTGGCAAGAACCAGATACCAATCCTTCCATAACAAACTTCCCAACCACCCAAACCAACTCGTTTCTAACCTGGCTTCTCCTTCACTACCTAATGATCCTCCTAGGCGTCTGAAAAGATGATGGGCTCGAGATCTTCTCCTTTAGAAATGTTTTTGGAGTTCTATCAATGGGTAGATTCTCCACATGTTTGTATCATGTCATAATATCACTTACAGGAAATTTACTTGATGTGGATATATCTATACAATTCTAAATAACAATAAATAAATTATTAAAAAAAAAAAATAAAAAAATTGAAGGGTGTAGGTGCCTAGCTAGTGTGAGGTATTCTAACCTCAAAATCCAATTAATAACTGAAACACCTAGATGTAGAAAGGGATATGTACAGTTCAAAACATAACAAGCTCCAACAAAAAATAAAAATTGAAACTTGTTTTCTTTTTTGTTCATTACATTCAAGTATATGTTTAAGGGTCTCGTTAGCGTGGCAATTTTCGCATTTAAAGCTATGCCTAAAGACCTTAATGTTCCCTATGTAACCGATCTTGCCCGAACCAGATATCATTCCTTCCATTATAAACTCTCTAACCACTCAAATCCCCTATGTTTCTAATCTTGGATCCTCTTCCATTCCTGACAATCCTCCGAGGTGCCTGAATAGAAGATGGCCATGAGACCAGCTAATGTAAGATGTCATTAGAGTGCTACCAATGGGTAGTTTCTCTACACGCCTGTAACACTCCAATTTAACTTAGATCAGATTTACT
>NW_027116755.1:143975-144695 GCF_000696795.3 Halyomorpha halys | reverse complement strand
CTCAAAGACTTAATTGGCTTATTCAGATTGGAAGATCACTATTCTTAAATAACCGGAAAATTTGTTTTCTTTATTTCTCGTAATTTACAACAGTATTTAACTAATAATATTGGGCCATCTAATATAAAATGTCCATTTTTATTATTACAGATTTTCATAGTTGATAGACTATTATTATTTACTATACAGATTATGAGTCGTTATTAATCATTTCTTTATTATATTATGCTTATTGATTTATAGTATGTCATCAATGATGGAACCACGCGATTTTCGGGCTTTTTTTTGTATGAGGTTAAACATAGACACTCTGCAATACAAGCTGCAAGAGACATTGCATTAGGGTATTATAGCAGATGGACTATTTTCCAGTGGTTTTATTATTATTTTAAGGTATCAACCACATCGAAGTCATTGTTGCTTTTTTCCGAAATTTTTACTAGACATTAATTCCTTAATATCCGAGATTTTCATTAGTCCTTACTGCCGTAATTTACGAATTGAAATGAATAACCATTGGAAACTTGTGGTAAAATTTTGAGTGATTCAGAAATTCAAAAAGTTTACTGTTATTCTGCAAAATTAAATGGAAGTCTCCTTATCATCCATACAAAGATTTGAGGGGTTCGTATGCTTGGCATTCAGTTAAGATGCGTTTTATGGTAAGTCGCATAGCTGAAAAACTAATGTATACAACAAAGATAGAATTTTGTTTGATAT
>NW_027116755.1:140165-140670 GCF_000696795.3 Halyomorpha halys | reverse complement strand
TATGTTTGGTTTCTTTTACTAACAGAAGCTATTTGGTGCCGGACCTATACAATTGTATTAAATTAAAATAAATATTAAAAATTATGAATAAAGTAATATTAGATGAAACAATAATTATTAATTTCATATTATAAGCTTAAATACATCATTTTTTATCTACAATTAACATATTATAAATGTGTTCTAAATATGATAAAAGTATTACTTTTTGTAATAATAAACCTTTTTAGGATCTTCGGCATTAGGGGCAGAGAAATTAAACTTCAGCGGAACAATGATCCTTAATTCTCCTTTTTTTCTCCCTAAAAGGGTCTTGCCTTGTTCAGGAATGTAAGATAAATCTCCGATGTCTACGAGGTTTCGAGGTTAAGCTTGATTAGTGAAGACAAATTGAAAGAAATTTAGGTTGTCTTTTTTTTTCTGCTTTGAATCTGCCTTTTTTTCTGCTTGTGGTGAGAGCAATTGAAATGTCTGGGTTCCTCAACGACTAGAGAAAATAGGAAGA
>NW_027116755.1:135943-139210 GCF_000696795.3 Halyomorpha halys | reverse complement strand
TTTGGAACAATACGCATTTTATATTTTTACTAGTAATAAAAAACGGATTACTAAAAACTATTGAAGAATTCCACAAGTAAATTATGGTGAAAAGAGCATATTTTTTCCAGATTGAAAACACGTTTCCGGAATTAAGAGTTATATAAACGTATTATATATCGTTGGAAAGCCAAAGACTTGAAAAAAAAGTATTTATCATATAATATCGTAGAAAATAATAAATAATGACTAATAGCATGTATATATATTTTTATTTCTTCTTACGACATATGAGTTGTTTTTTTTTTTAATTTCACTTAACCTCTATTTGTGCCTTTAATTTAACAGTTTAGAGTTCTACTACTGGGTTGTTTCTCTACATCCTGTATCATATCATGTCATAATGATCAAATTTACTTGTTGTATTTTTTTATACAGTTGTAAATATCAATAAATAAATAAATTAAAAAATAAATAATTTAACAGGATGAATACTTCCATAAAATTATTCTTAGTATTTTCGATATTGGTCCTATAATAATTTAGCATTGAGTAATTAGTTAAGAGCAGAATGTAAGTATTAGTAAACTGTTTATTATATTATTACATTCCTATCATCCATTTCATAATTTTCAAAAAGAAAAAAAAATTCCTGCAAGAATTATTATTAAAAGTTCTTTTCATAGAACTATGCGGGAATGTATTACCACAGTGAATAGTATAGAAATATTTGATCTGAAACAAGCGATGATTTCAACTCAAAAAGGAAAGTGAAAATTTGCCTCAAAAGACTTTTTTTTTTTTTATTTCACTGACGAGTTGAGCTTTGGGGCTCCACTAAACCTTCGAATTCTCGTATCCAATCTTTACAATCCAAAATCCTTCGTAAAATTCTCAATGCTCCTTATTTTGTTACTAATAAAACCAACCATAAAGACCTAAATGTAACCGATCTAGCTCGAACCCGATATTATTCCTTCCATAATAAACTCCCTAACCACCCAAACCCACTCGTTTCAAACCCTTCTTTCTCTTCCATTCCTGGCAATCCTCCGAGGCACCTGAAAAGAAGATGGCCTCGTGACCTTATATTATAAACTGTTTTTAGAGTTCTACTACTGGGTTGTTTCTCTACATGCTGTATCATATCATTATGTTATTATGATCAAATTTATTTGTTGTATTTCTTATACAGTGGTAAATATCAATAAATAAATTTAAAAAAAAATTATTTCACTGAGAATATTTGTTTATGTTGACTAATGTTTGTTCGATGTTTCAACCATTCTGATATGACAAACGTCTTCGTGTGATTTAGCCACATATTTGCCGATACCTGTCCCAGGAAGGATACTTGTCAACACAGGGACACCTTTCCCAGTGAGTTAATGGATACAAGATGTTGAAGGGTTCAGAAACCATTAATCTAGCTAAAGGGCGAAAAGAGCACAGGGTCATTGGGTTCCCACCCCCTCTCAGGACCTGGGAAAGAGGGTTACATAGTGGGCGTAGTAACTAATAGCCAATGAGGAATAAGATTACAAAAAGGTGACGCCCCTAAGAACATGTGAGAAAAAAGAAAGCAGACTAAGGTCCCACAAGGACAAGACCCCAAGAGGAGAAGAAATGCAGTTATCTCACTCCAATTTTTGATTACTTAATTGAAAATTATTCATAATTATTAGTCAACATTGATGAGTCTGCCAAGTATAGGTAGGGGGAATAAAAACTGGTGGCTGTTTCAAAAATTACAAATTTTTCATTCAGAGCTCTATATTTTAAAAAGTAGGAACAACACATGAAAACCTAAGAGAACGTCATTTAAAGAAGAGTAAATTTGCTAAAATATGAGCCCTAATAGAGTTAATTATGTTAGATAGTTTTCGAGATATAGCTTTTTAAAAAGCAACATTTCATAAAAATGTCTCTGTTAGCACTCAAATTAAAGCTAGTTTAATGAGCTATAAAGTAGTATATGATGTTTATCTTCGTAGGAGTAATAGTTTACATGAAATTTGTTAAAATAAATTGATTTATAGTTTTTCCGAAACATTTGCCAAATTTATATTCATATGTGAATATCATAAAAACAACTACTCTTACGAAGATAAGTGTCATAAGCAACTTTATAGTAAGTAAAATTTCATTTATTTTGAGTCTTATTGATCTAGACATATATTTTTTCAAAAATCCAACATTTAATACGAACAACTATAAATTAACATTTTGTGAGTTTATTTTGTCAAATACCTTAAAAACTACTACTCTTACAAAGATAAACATAATTAACTATTTTGTAGTAAATTTAACTAGCTTTAATTTGAGCGCTGGCAGAGATCTTTACGTCCAATGGTTTCCGAAATGAAGTTTTTCATAAATCAAATTTATTGTCCGAACAACTACAAATCAATTTATTTTAGCAAATATCATAAAAACTATTATTCCTACGATGGTAAAGGTCATAAACTTCTTTATAGTCCATTAAACTAGCTTTAATTTGAGTGCTAATAGACATCTGTACGTCACATAGTTCCTGAGATATACATTTCCCAAAATAAATTTCCTACTATACTAATAGTCTTAATCTTTCAGTAGATTTTTAAGAAATTGTGCTTTGGACTATATATCAGTAAAAACTATTGGACGTAAATACCTCTATTAGGGTTAATATTTCAGATATAGATTTCTCAAAATAGATTCACTAACTACTGATATTTCAGTACATTTATACGAAATGTTTCTTTTTAAAAAGCTATATCTCGAGAACTATTTAACATAGATAACTCTATTAGGGCTCATATTTTAGCAGATTTACCCTTCTTTAAATATTGTTCTCTTAGATTTTCTAGTGATGTAGTTCTTTTTTAAGATATAGAGCTCCGAATGAAAAATTAATGTTTTTTTAAGGTTTTGAAGCAGCTGTTTCAGCTGCATTTTTTATTCCCCCTCGTCGTCACTACACACCACGGCATGCATAACCCAACTCAGCAGTTATTAATATATGTATTAAATAATAATTAATAATTTTACTGATATTTTATGGCAAACCATATTTATCTGGATCAAACAACCATTTTATAATTTTATTTTATCATTTAGATTGCAATCAAATGTAATTAAATAATTTGTTCCTTTATGTGGTTTATATAAAACCACCACTTATTATATTATATAATTAATTGTAACAATATTTTATAAATATAAATATACATAATTGGTAGACTGAATAACAACGACAAAATAAAAATTTTGGAGAAGTATTAAATAACAATAATAATATATATTTAT
>NW_027116755.1:129732-135770 GCF_000696795.3 Halyomorpha halys | reverse complement strand
AGAAATAAAAATAGTTTACAACTATTTATTTTCCAACGTTTCGCCCCACTTTGCAGGGCTTCATCAGGGCTAAAAAGATACAAAATGATACAATGATAAGAATAAAAATACAAAGATGAGATACAATGATAAGAATAAAAACAAGTAAAAATGAGAGTAAAATATCTTTATAAAAATACGTAAAAAATAAAGCTAAAAAAAGTACAGGAGATGCACATAAAACAAAAACAATACGGGGAAGGGAAAAAAAATATAGAGCCAAAATAAACGTCATGAAATAATAATAAAAATAAAACAATAAATAGTAATAATGATATAAAATGATAATAAATGAGGAAAGAAGAAGTCAGGACAACCTATCTGTTCAAAGGAATCGGTTTAACAGAAAGAAACAATGAAGCGGAAGCGTGGAGGAGTGGGGAGGAAGTAGCCAGCAAACTGTTTAACGGCTTTATTTCGATTTCAAATACGTAGCGTATACAGGAAGTAGTGATAAAGATATGACGAAAAATAAAAAATGATAAGAGAAAAATACAGAATGATACAGTACATGGGTTATTACATGATAATAATAATAACTATAATAACTAACTAAAATTAGAATGACACATATCGTTACTAATAATAGGAGATTATACTGAAGAAAATGAAACAATATAGGATGTAATAACAATAATTGTAAAAGAAGTAACTAATAAAAAGTAAAAGTAAATAAAGAGTAGTTTAAAAAAAAAAAAAATTACAAAGAAATAAGTAAGAAAAATAATTAAACAATGATAAAAACTGTAGTATTTATATATCATGAAAATAATCATTTATCTACACTGATAAAAGTAACAGTAAAGATAACAAGAGTAACATGAATAACATAAAATGAAATAAGGTAATTTAAAAATCAGAAGTGAAAGTTTACAAAATAAAATAAAAATATATATAAAAGTACAAGGTGAGATGTAGAAAGAAGTACATAAAAAGATTAAAAATAACTAATAAAGTATAGAAATAAGTGAAAAAATGTGATGGAATGTTAACCACATAGGTGATGATAATGATAAGTGAAATAAGTTAATAGAAACATGTAAAATAAAAGTTTACAAAAAAACTAAACAAAGTAACTGTGAAGTAAATAAAACATAGATGAATAAATGTAAGTAAATGCAGCGATAGATAATATAAGTGATAATGAGATAACAAACAGGTGAAAAAAACAAAACAAAAGTATAATAGAAAAATTTTTGATGATAATTTTTTTTTTCCCTTCCCCGTATTGTTTTTTGGTTTTATGTGCATTTCCTGTACTTTTTTTAGCTTTATTTTTTACGTATTTTTATAAAGAAATTTTACTCTTGCCATTGTACTTGTTTTTATTCTTATCATTGTATCTTATATTAGTTTCATTTTGTATCTTTTTAGCCCTGATGAAGCCCTGCAAAGTGGGGCGAAACGTCGGAAAATAAATAGTTGTAAACTATCTTTATCTCTCTTTTGACCGCAACCCTGACCATCTTCTTATATAACAATAATAATAGTTTTGCAGGACTCAAATATGTTTAATTAATAAATGTATATATTTAGATAATTTCCTTTAGCATCCCAATCGAAAACATGAATACATAATAGTTTTTTACTCCTATAACTCGGATCAAAAAACCAGTCTTATGTAACAAAATATTTGTTAATTTATAAAATTATCTCTATGGCACTGAATTTCATTTCATTCCGATTTCAATACAGTTACTTGCTTTGATTTTTGTTACATAGAAATCAGTTAGCTGAGCTGAAAGAATTCAGATGGAATTTACAGGGTTTACGCAATCGAGAATACCCGGGATACGGCCAGCTCCCGAAAACGGATTATGTCGGCACTGCCAAGTGTCAGCGAAACTCCTATATGTGGATTAATGTTTTGGTCTGTGCTAAACCCCTTTGTGATTGAACATTCAACACGTCGGAATAGCTCGGTGTTCGGCTGGTAGAAGGTATAGCAGGATTCGTTCTTTGTATTGTGGTTTATGGTAGTGCTTACAGCATTTTATGAGACATGCATGTATATAACAAAAAATAGACACATAATTACAAAAAAAATTTAATTTAAAAATACCCGAAAATAATTTTTTCATATTTTAGTAAGCTGTCCGATTTACATAGACTACCGACATCATATACCATATCCCTCCAATACAATAGAACCTATATCAGCAAATTATTAACATCTACCGATTTTTCTACACAATGAAGTATTCATTTTTATTTTAATAGTATCATCCGCATTCGAGCCAACATAATAAAGACGTACTAAAAGATAAGCAGTTAGTGAATTTATTTTGAAAAATTTATATCTCAAAATCCAGTTGATGTACAGATTTCTATTAGCACTCAAATTAAAGCTAGTTTAATGAGCTATAAAGTAGTTTATGATGTTTATCTTCGTAGGAATAATAGTTTACATGAAATTCGCTAAAATATATTGATTTATAGTAGTTCCGAAACATTTGCCAAATTTATATTCATACGTGAATATCATAAAAACTGCTACCCCTACGAAGATAAGTGTCATAAACTACTTATAGTAAGTTAAATTTCCTTTATTTTGAGTGTTAGCAGACATATGTGCGTCTTATGGATCTAGAGATATATTTTTTCAAAAATCCAACATTTTATACGAACAACTAGAAATTAACATTTTGTGCGTTCATTTTGTCAAATATCATAAAAACTACTACTCCTACAAAGATAAACATGATTAACAATTTTGTATTAAATTTAACTAGCTTTAATTTTAGCGCTGGCAGACATCAGTACGTCCAATGGTTTATGAAATAAAGTTTTTCATAAATCAAATTTATTGCCCGAACAACTGTAAATCAATTTATTTTAGCAAATATCATGAAAACTACTATTCCTACGAAGATAAGTGTCATAATCTACTTTATAGTAAGTTAAATTTCCTTTATTTTGAGTGTTAGCAGACATATCTGCGTCTTATTGATCTAGAGATATAAATTTCTCAAAATAAATTAACTAACTACTAATCTTTCAGAACATTTTTAAGAAATTAGGATTTTTAAAAAGCTATATCTTGAGAACTATTGGATGTAAATAGCTCTTTTAGGGCTAATAGGTATATCGGTTCTTGAACGGTTGCGGTCAAAAAATAAAATAGTTTTCAATTATTTAATGTCCTACGTTTCGCCCCACTTTGCAAGGCTTCATCAGAGCTAAAAGATTCAAAAACAACTAAGAGCATTACAACAATAAGATACAAAAAGGTAAATTAAGGTAGGATAAATATTATATAAAAAATAAGTGATAAGAAAATTGTATAAAGATAAATGGAAGGAAGACATTAAATAATATTAATATAAAATAAACTTGAATAAACAATGATAAAAATAAAAAATTACGTAAAATATATGGTTAAAAAATTACAGGACAGTAAAAGTGGGAACACAAAATTTAAACACTCAAACAAACATAAAATGAAGAAGAAAGTTGTGATTAAATCTAAAAGGTCGTGAAAGAATAAATACAAATAAAATTAATAATGATAATATTAAATGATAGTAAATGAGCAAAGAACAAACCAGTGCCATCTACCAGATCAAAGCGAAAGGTTGAACAGAAGGTTACAATAAATCGGAAGTGTGGAGGAGTTATATTTATATTTGTAAAGTGGGGCGAAACGTCGGACAATAAATAGTTTAAAAATATTTTGTTCTTCCTCATATTATAAAGTGTATCAATTTCACTTCGTATTGACTATAAGGATATCTTCTTGGTCAAATAAGAAGGATTTCAAATAATAACGGATGTACAAAACGTAAAATGGACTTGCCAGTTTCGTTCCGAATCATCATTATACTACAGAAGATGAAGATATTCCCAAAAAGAACATTTCTAAGCAGGTCTGGGAAGGTTCATCTGAGGAAGTCGGAATAATAAAATGAGGATGAGAGGAACCCACATAGAACAAGAGATTGACCTGCAAGCAGGAATCCTTGCAAGGAATAGGAATGTACAATGATTTATTGGATTCGGTATGCTTATTGGTGAATCGATCATCGACCACAACTCATCTTCAAAATAACCTTCTGCTACTTCAGAGAGTGATTGGATATATTATTCCTCTTTCAGAATAATAACAAATGTTATTACAGATTATCAAGTTATTTAAGTCACATTTATCAACAGGAATGTTTATTGTACATTAATTATCAATGAGTAAAAAGGTAGAAAAATAAATGAATTTTTAAAATATTTGAAAACAACAGCCTCATGTTATATAAAACCAAACCTCTGAGCGAGTATGCCTTAGTAGTACAAGAACCCAAGAGGAGAAAAAAGGCAGTTATCTCACCCCAATTTTGGTTTACTTTATTGAAAACTATGTATAATTACTACTCAAAACTGATGAGTCTGCCAAGTATAGGAAGGGGGAATAAAAAAAAAATAATTTTTCATTCGGAGCTCTATATCTTAAAAAGTAGGAACAACAAAAAAACCTAAGAGAACGTCATTTAAAAAAGAGTAAATTTGCTAAAATATGAGCCCTTATAGAGTTATTTACGTTGAATGGTTTTCGAGGTATAGCTTTTTAAAAACCAACCTTTCATATAAATGTTGTATGGGACGTACTAAAAGATCAGCAGTTAGTGACTTTATTTTGAAAAATTTATATCTCAAAAACCATTTGATGTCTATTAGCACTCAAATTAAAGCTAGTTTAATGAGCTATAAAGTAATTTATGATGTTTATCTTCGTAATAGTTTACATGAAATTTCCTAAAACAAATTGATTTATAGTTGTTCCGAAACATTTTCATTTGCCAAATTTATATTCATACGTGAATATCATAAAAACTACTACTCCTACGAAGATAAGTGTAATAAACTACTTTATAGTAAGTTAAATTTCCTTTATTTTGAGTGTTTATGGATAGTGTGCGTCTTATGGATGTAGAGATATATTTTTTCAAAAATCCAACATTTTATACAAACAACTAGAAATTAATGTCCATTTATAGTTTCACTTCAACTTTTGTACACACGAAATATATAGTAAGGAAAAATATTGCGATCATGTAAAATTTCGAATTTGAGTTTTCGACGGATCACAAGATCTTTTCCGGATTGTATTGCAACGGAGTTATCTTTGGTTAAACTTTCGTGTTCATTAAAAAGTATTTTTTTTAATATCTTTATTGAAATTTACACCTGTATATTATATAATACATTTAGTAAATTTGATCTTAGCTAAAATAGAGTGTCACAGGCGTGTAGAGAAACTACCCATTGATAGCACTCTAATGATATTTTACATTAGCAGATATCGTGGCCATCTTCTTTTCAGGCACCTCAGAAGATTTTCAGGAATGGAAGAGGATACAAGGTTAGAAACTAGGGGGTTTGAGTGGTCAGGGAGTTTATAATGGAAGGAGTGATATCTGGTTCGGGCTAGATCGGTTATATAGGGATTTAGGTCTTTATATATGATTTTATTTGTGAAAAAGTAAGATTTTTGAGGATTTTGGATTGCAATGATTGGATACGAGAGGTAGAAACAACACAACAAAATTTGAGAGAACGTTATTTAAAAAAGAGCAAATTTGCTAAAATATGAGCCCTAATTAAGTTATTTACGTTAAATAGTTTTCGAGATATAGCTTTTTAAAAAGCAACATTTCATAAAAATGTTGTATGGGATGTACTGAAAGATCAGTAGTTAGTGAATTTATATTGAAAAATCTATATCTCAATAACCATTTGACGTACAGATGTCTATTAGCACTCAAATTAAAGCTAATTTAATGAGCTATAAAGTAGTTTATGATGTTTATCATCGTAGGAGGATTTTTTTACCTAAAATCTGCTAAAATAATTTGATTTATAGTTGTTCCGAAATATTTTCATTTGCCAAATTTATATTCATACGTGAATATCATAAAAAACTACTACCTCTACGAAGATAAGTGTAATAAACTACTTTATAGTAAGTTAAATTTCCTTTATTTTGAGTGTTGGCAGACATATGTGCGTCT
>NW_027116755.1:125476-128417 GCF_000696795.3 Halyomorpha halys | reverse complement strand
TGTACTAATGGCTTTAACTGTCAAACCACAAAATGCCTAATTCGTTGCATTGTTACGAATTACACAATACTCAGTTCATTATAAAGTCTTAACAGTTCTTTGGTTTTGCTGTGAATCGCCAATTTCTTAGTATAGAAAGTATAGAAAAGTAGTGAATGAAGCAGAATCGATATATTTTTGTAGTAGATGTAGTAAAACTTTATGTTAAATTATGGGATGTGGAGAGTGGTAGTTTCATTTTTTTTTTTTCATTTTTAACTAACAGTTTTGACAGTTTAATAATTATTAAAAAAAAATAACAGTAAATAAAATTTTTAAAAAAGTTTATAATGTGAAAATATTAAGCCAACTGATAATTATATACCTGACAAATTTTGTATTATTTTTTCATTTTTGTGATAGAATTTTATTTTTTTTTTTTTTATGAATGTGTTCTTTTACCGCTATTACTGATTGCCCAAGTTTGTGGCAGATTGTAATATTTATTAATAAATAAAGTGCTCAATAAAATTTCGTTGAAGAATTATCCCTTTTATTTCGTTTCTTTACACAATATTTGTAGAGCCAACAGAAAACTAACAGTTTTAACCAGTGTAATGAGTAAATAAAAGAATTATTTCCTTATTTGAGTTAAATAACTTACTCTTAGTCATGAGTTAAAATTGACCTATCAACTCTTAATTAATTAATTAACTCTAATTGCTTATTTTTCCGGAATGCATTGAGGAAAACTATGATTTTCCTCTTGTTTCTAAAACAGATAAAGGGAAATTCTCAACTTTATTATAACCTCGTTTTCCTGAGGGAATTATTACTCTAGCTGAAAATCAAAGAGTCTGATTAGGATTAAAACTAGATTTGAAAACATTATTTCAGTAAAACTTTTTAATATTTGTCGCTATAACATCCTAATTGGATTTGACTTCTGGCATCCTAATTTATAGTTTAATTTTAGAATAGTTTATTAATTAATATAACTAAAACAATATGAAAACACAAATCGAAGCATAGCTAAATTTATTCATTGTATAATTTTCCTGTTTTATTCCTTTGTTGAGGTTTCTAATGAATACTTCCCAATTTCCTTCTTTTTTTTTCTCTCTATATTTAAAAATTATCTTATATACCTTCTTTTTTTTATTCACTCTATTTAAAAATTATCTTATATACCTTCTTTTTTTATGAAACCCATCGTTCTTTTGATCTTTGAACTATTAAGACGTCAAAAAATATTTATTATGCATACAAATATAATTGTAGGTTCTTTAGTCATTTTCGTGTCATATTAGATATATATTTGAGAAACGCGATGAAGTACTGTATATTGTTTTCTAAAATTCCTGTTATAATATAAATTCAAATATATAATGTAGAATGCATAAATACAGATATAGCTGTCATCTGGTATATAAAATTAATAAGAAAGAATAGCAAAACAATTATCGTCAGTAATGTTACAGTTCTTGATGCAGATATGCATCTGCACTTTATATCGACAAATGTTTCTATTTTTCCTCCCTTATTCGTGTATACCAAACCTTTTATTCTGTTATGCTTTTGTAAATTTCGTGTCAATTTATCAGGATTACGACTTCTTTTACTTCCAATCAATGTGTTTGTTGGGAAATTTGTACTGTTGCAATCAGATGAATCCGGGGAAAACGATAAACGTCTTCTTGGACCAGACTTTCTGTTGATAAATCGTATTGAAGAACCATCAGTGTTTTCCTCATCCACATTATTATTAGTCTCACCCGTCTTGATTACAACGGTATAATATTTATTTCTTTAAAAACAATCTGGGAGTAATGTTGAAAATACCAAGAGAATATGTAGTCCATATTATATTGGTGAAGTATACAATAACATTCAGCGTGCGAGATCACTGTTATACTAACTTCCGTTTACATTGCGCTTCTTTTCATCTGTTTGCCGATGAGATTTTGTTACTAATATCGTTGAGGGGGGGGGGGGAGAAGCACCTGCGACTGTTTAAAAAAAAAAAGCGATAATGCAGGGCCGGAACAAATAATAATATAATATAATTGCGTTGTTGAAACGGTTTATATTAGAGTATGGAGCTAATCACAATGGATTCTGAAATAATTTATTTATTATTCAATTGCCAACAAAAAATTAGCGTTTAATGGTGTTAATCTGTATTATTCAGGAAAGCAATAATAAATATAAAAAGTAATGATTACACCAAGTGCTTTGACACTTAAATTTAAGATTTTTCAAAAAGTGGAGTTAATCGATGTGTGCACTGAACGGCTCATTTAACAAAATATATATGTATGTATGCTGTAATATATACAAAATATATAATGTATACCTCTAATATCCATGGGGGGTCTTCGAGTGCAGTAATTAACCAGTTATATTTTTTTTACCAATTTTTTAGGTTGAGAAAGGAGTAATTACGATTACATGCCTATTAATGTAATTCGAAATTGCAAAAATAAAATAACAATTAAAAATAATTGTAATTGCAATAGTGATCATTTGATGAACTACTGTAATTATAATTTTTTCCCTAGAATTCCAAGTAATTATAATCCAATTACATGTAATTGTAATTGTAATTACCAATACTTAAAACCGAAATATGAAAATGATATCAAGTTTAAAATTGTGCGCTGGTGAACTTAGATGTTTTCAAAGATGCTGAAAATAAATATATTTCTTTAAAATTATTTATTTAATGTAAATTACAACTGTACAAAATAATACAATAGGTAAATATGTAGTTTGTATCATATACACTTGAAAATCTTGGGAACGAACCACCCATTGGTGGTACTTCAAACATTAATTTAAATTAGAAGGTCCCGTGGCGATCTTCTTTTCAGACACCTCGAAGGATTATCAGGGATTGTTAAGGATGAAAGATTAAGAATTAATGGGTTAGGATGGTTAAGGAGTTAGGAATGAAAAGACG
>NW_027116755.1:122517-123101 GCF_000696795.3 Halyomorpha halys | reverse complement strand
TTTTTTTTTGTTGAGAGCTCAAAACGACGTAATACCTTGCTGAGTAGCGATGTGGTCTTGCCGGAGAGTTGGCACAGACTGAAGCGAACCGAATGTTTTGCCATGCGCTCAGGGCGAGGCTGTGGTGTGAAAACTAACCACACTGAAAAGATATATAATCATTTTATTAAAAAATAGTGTAAAAATATTCATAAAACCAAAAGCCTAAACTGATATATTGTCTTCCAAATATTTTCATTAATTAATCCCTATTGCTGGTTCAGACATTGGGTTAGTAAAATAAATCCTACTCTCCGAAAAATATAAATGAGACTAAATTATATCTTTATATATTATAAATTATATTTTTAATTGAATATTGCCTTTGCTAATCAGATAAAATAAGTTCAAAAAATTTTCGCTATTTCATACATCAAATTTGAACAAGAGCTTAACTAAGTTGTAAATTTTGTACTCTTTCTACGTAATATAAGAATGTATTAATGTTATTTATCTCTAAATACAAATATATATTAACCTTTAATTATGAATATGACTTTTTCTACCGTTAATACCTTTTTTAAAAAGTTGATTATATTAATTTA
>NW_027116755.1:118481-120217 GCF_000696795.3 Halyomorpha halys | reverse complement strand
CCCAAAGCTCAACTCCGTATGTCCAGATGGGCCTTATTACTGTCATGTAGATCAGTCTTTTGTAATGAGTTGGAAGATTAGACCGTTTGTCGAATAAGTGCTGTAATAGTCGGAATCTGTGTGCAGCTTCCTGTCTTTTCAGTCTTGTGCGAGGATTCCAGGTTAGTCGTTTGTCCATATGTAGTCCAAGATAACGAATCTGTTCTACAGGGGTAAGAGCCACATTATTAAAGTTTTTTAACTTAAATTACACAATGGATAAAAAATTGGTCATATTAATAGGGAGATACAAAAACAGCATATTGGGCATATTGACATGGTCCAAAGAAATCAGAAATTCAAACAAGGTGATGGTCTAATATAGAGCATTGGTTCGTGCTACGGAGATAGATGAATGTACCATTAGTGAACGACAAAAACCATCTTAAACCAAAATTTTGTATAACTTATATATAATTGTAGAAACATAGATAAAAATTGTTGATAAGAATAACTTAATTGATACAATTGTAGAATGCAAAGGTGGATTCTATTTGGAATTTTTTTCCACTTCTACAATTTTATAAAGTACCCTTATATTTTAACGATTCTCTGTCGGATTTATGTAAAAAAATAATAATAATGGTTCTACTGAAACACCGTACTCAATAGTACGATATATCATTAAACGGTACGATACAGATCATTATGAATATTACTTTTAAGCTAAAATTGCTATTTAGATGTATAGTAGTATAAGTTTCTATGGCAATTTTCGTGCTTATTAGAAATATTTTCAACAAAATATTAACAAGAGGATGCCTAGGTAAATTTAGGAGAAAGCTAGGAATAAAATAAAGTTTTCAAGTACCTTTATCTCAGGTATTATAAAAGTTAAAAAACTAACAAACTTTTAAATATCAAACATAAACTACACTTCTAATATCCAAGGCAGATATTTGTGTGTAGTAATTGATATACCTTATTTATTTATTAATTTGTATGATTTAAAACAAACATACTAAACATTAAAAAGCCGAAAAGCCTGCACATTTGTTTATTAGTTTAGGTATTCATGTATAAAGAAAAAATATAAATGATTCCAATAGTACAAACTAAATTAAAAAGACAAATATGATATCTACAAATAAAAATATAAATTGATATAATAAAACTAATTAAAATAACAACAACATAATTGAAGTAGAAATAAAAAAAAAAAATCAACTGACTCACATTATCACTTATGTATAATATTTACGCGCAGCCTTGTAAACTCCGAACCAAGCCTTGCCACCTTCATACGAAAGGCAAGGCTCCAAGAGATACCAGTGCTTTTCTTCCAGCCGTGTAATTGGTACTGAAGATCGAGAGTGCTAGAGCCGCATACATTATAGTGGAGAATCTGGCCGTCACCAGAGCTCCAACAGCAATGCTCAAAAGGTCTCGGGACCACTGCCGTTTCAACCTACAGGATTAAAGTCATAAATAAGGTTCAGGAGAAATGAAGTTCAGATTACTAATGTGAATGAAATAACGTCAAGAACATCCTAGTTGTTGAGGCCATAGTGTAAGGTTTTGTTTGTTAGGTAGAATAGAACATTGACTATTGTTCATAGGACTTTAGACTGAAAGAATGTAATTATTGTTTGAAAATTTATTTATACCACAAAGTTAGATTCCAGGTAGGTTTTAGTATAGACTTGTAGATCAGTAGTTTTTTTTTAAATTGAAAAACAAGAGTTTTTATTCAATAG
>NW_027116755.1:116175-118431 GCF_000696795.3 Halyomorpha halys | reverse complement strand
GTGCTTATTAGAAATATTTTCAACAAAATATTAACAAGAGGATGCCTAGGTAAATTTAGGAGAAAGCTAGGAATAAAATAAAGTTTTCAAGTACCTTTATCTCAGGTATTATAAAAGTTAAAAAACTAACAAACTTTTAAATATCAAACATAAATTATACTTCTAATATCCAAGGCAGATATTTGTGTGTAGTAATTGATATACCTTATTTATTTATTAATTTGTATGATTTAAAACAAACATACTAAACATTAAAAAGCCGAAAAGCCTGCACATTTGTTTATTAGTTTAGGTATTCATGTATAAAGAAAAAATATAAATGATTCCAATAGTACAAACTAAATTAAAAAGACAAATATGATATCTACAAATAAAAATATAAATTGATATAATAAAACTAATTAAAATAACAACAACATAATTGAAGTAGAAATAAAAAAAAAAAATCAACTGACTCACATTATCACTTATGTATAATATTTACGCGCAGCCTTGTAAACTCCGAACCAAGCCTTGCCACCTTCATACGAAAGGCAAGGCTCCAAGAGATACCAGTGCTTTTCTTCCAGCCGTGTAATTGGTACTGAAGATCGAGAGTGCTAGAGCCGCATACATTATAGTGGAGAATCTGGCCGTCACCAGAGCTCCAACAGCAATGCTCAAAAGGTCTCGGGACCACTGCCGTTTCAACCTACAGGATTAAAGTCATAAATAAGGTTCAGGAGAAATGAAGTTCAGATTACTAATGTGAATGAAATAACGTCAAGAACATCCTAGTTGTTGAGGCCATAGTGTAAGGTTTTGTTTGTTAGGTAGAATAGAACATTGACTATTGTTCATAGGACTTTAGACTGAAAGAATGTAATTATTGTTTGAAAATTTATTTATACCACAAAGTTAGATTCCAGGTAGGTTTTAGTATAGACTTGTAGATCAGTAGTTTTTTTTTAAATTGAAAAACAAGAGTTTTTATTCAATAGATTATATTCCTAGATGATTAGTTATAAAGAATTATAGTCCAAAAAATTCACCATACGGGCGTCCGAGGTTACAAACCAAACAGTGAGGGAGAACAAAGTAACTGTGAGTGCCTAAACTGTCAGAGCTGTAATTAGAAAACAGGATTAATTGGAGAGTTGCGGTAAATAAATCTTTTATTAAGGCAACAAAGCTAAAAAAAAATTTCACTTCTCCAAATTAAATTGAATAATCTCCTCCTCCCCCCCCCCAGTTTTGAAACAAAAAAAAATTACAGACGAATCAAAATGTAATTTGCAATTCAAATTCAAAGGGAAACAAAATTGTGCGGTTAAAGACTAAATGAAATTCAGCCGAAAAAGACTAGATACCGTTAAACATGGCGGTGTACATGCAAAAAATAAATATGAGAAAACTAACAATTGGTTGTTGATATTTTTAACTATGAACAAAGGGATTTGCCCAAAATAAATTTTTAATACCTTTATTGAAATTTACATCTGTATCTTATATAATACATTCAGTAAATTTGATCTTAGTTAAAATGAAGTGTTGCAGGCGTGTAGAGAAACTACCCATTGGTAGCACTCTTATGACGTTATACGTTTTAGCAGGTCTCGTGGCCATCTTCTTTTCTGGCACCTCGGAGAATTATCAGCAGTGAAAGAGGGGGCAAAGTTAGAAACTAGTGGGTTTTGGTGGTTAGGGAGTTTATGATGGAAGGAATGATATCTGGTTCGGGCTAGATTGGTTAGATATAGAACATTAAGGTCTTCATGTATGATTTTTTATGTGACAAAGTAAGGAGCATTGAGGATTTTACGAAGGATTTTGGATTTTAAGGATTGGATACAAAAGGAATTTGAAAGTTTAGTGAAGCCCTAAACCTCAGCTCCGTATGTACAGTTTGAAAGTCATGTAGATCAGTCTTTTGTAATGAATTGGAACTTTATACCTTTTGTTTAGTAAGTTCTGTAATAATTGAATAAAATAACAAATAAATAATAATAACAAATAAAAAGGTAGGAAAGAAAGAAATTAAAAAATACAGTACAAGTTGAAAGATGGAAAAATGAAATAAGACTAAAATCAAGAATAAAGGGAAGTAATAACTAAAAATAGGTAACCTAACCTACAAAACGGATTGATCGCCGCGTTTGAGCGAAGAAATTATGACAAAACTACTAAAACGAAATTCTGACTTTTAGTGGTATTTCGAAGAGGAGTAAGGTTTTACACAGCTCACGTCCTCACTAAATAAACCAATACTGCGAATCC
>NW_027116755.1:114383-115985 GCF_000696795.3 Halyomorpha halys | reverse complement strand
CTGATCTAAGTTAAGTTGGAGTGTTACAGGCGTGTAGAGAAACTACCCATTGGTAGCACTCTAATGACATTTTACATTAGCTGGTCTCGTGGCAATCTTCTTTTCAGGCGCCTCGGAGGATTGTCAGGAATGGAAGAGGATGCAAGATTAGAAACTAGGGTGTTTGGGTGGTTAGAGAGTTAATAATGGAAGGAGTGATATCTGGTTCGGGCTAGATCGGTTACATAGGGAACATTAAGGTCTTTATTTATGTTTCTATTTGTGAAAAAGTAAGGAGCATTGAGGATTTTACGAAGGATTTTGGATTGTAAGGATTGAATACGAGAGGAATTCCAAGGTTTAGTGGAGCCCCAAAGATCAACTCCATATGTCCAGATTGGCTTTATTACAGCAATGTAGATCAGTTTTTTGTAATGTGTTAAAAAGCCCTAGAAATTGAAAAACGGCGTGGAACCCTCCACGGTAGCCTTATTTATCTGACTTTTCAAACAGACAATTATAGTGAGTAGGTTGGTCGATGTACATGTCACAATCTCACAAGAGGAGATCATAACACAAAACTAAGGACAATCCTTTTCCGCCGGACCCGCCCAG
The DNA here is from genome assembly GCF_000696795.3 of Halyomorpha halys. NCBI lineage: Eukaryota > Metazoa > Arthropoda > Insecta > Hemiptera > Pentatomidae > Halyomorpha > Halyomorpha halys. The sequence continues at coordinate 115,391 of NW_027116755.1, read as the reverse complement.
CTAAGACCCCCGGGGAGCGACAGTCCTATATCACTTTTTAAATATTTGCTTAAAACGGTAATAGGAGACTTTAAGATAGTTTAATCGAACTATATTTAAAAAGTGCCTGAAATTGAAATATGGCATGAATTTTTGTAGCAATTGTCTCTAACTGAGTTCATGGTTAAAAAAAATTCTGTTTTTAACGACTTAAGAACATACCCAAAACTCAAAGCTACCTTCGAAGTTAAGTATGACTTAGACTAAGGATAGGGTTTAAGAACTTAAAACTTTTATACTTGCAGCTTTGTTCGGTTAGGGTTTATTTCATACTTTGACGAAACTACCTCGCACCAAAGAATTTTAATTTTTCCTCTTTAAGAGACTCGTAAGAAAGGACTTCTAAAGAAGAGTTAAGAGCTTCCTTCTTCGAATGCTCTTTGTAGGAAAATAAAAAATAAAAAAATAGCTGAAACTTATGCACTTCGTTTTTAACCCAGCTATAAAAATGAAAACAACGAATTTATGAGCACTGTTTGAAAGATGATTTAACGACCATAAAGACGTCTGTTAATTCACTTAAAACAACGTAATAAGAAAATCAACTTCATAAAAAACCTAATAGTCGTAAATTAAACAGGTTACTCTATTCGTACTGACTTTTAGTGGGTTTCCTGCTAACTTGGGAAACGGGAAAACTATTAGGTTTCTCAATAATTTTTACCATATTTCCAAATTTTTTTTTAATTATTTATTTAATGTAATTTACAACTGTAAAAAATAATACAATAGGTAAATATATAGAATGTTTCATATACACTTGAAAATCTTGGGAAGGAACCACCCATTGGTGGTACTTCAAACATTAATTTAAATTAGATCTTCTTTTCAGACGCCTCGGAGGATTATCAGGGTTGTTAAGGATGAAAGATTAAGAATTAATGGGTTAGGATAGTTAAGGAGTTTGGAATAAAAAGACGCATATCTGTTTTGGGTCAAATCTGCAATGAATGGGATGTTAAGGTCTTT
>NW_027116755.1:112266-112943 GCF_000696795.3 Halyomorpha halys | reverse complement strand
GAAATTCAATTGGAGAGAGTGAATTTTTCGATAAAATGAAATAAAAATAGTGAAATGGAAAGAACAAAAAAAAAAAGGAATAAATTGAAATATTTTAATTTAGTGTGTAGACTGGAATTGATTGCAAAAGAAAATTGTGAGGGAAAAAATTTGTTTTCTTTCTTTTTTATTATATCATGTAAATACGTGTAATTTATATATGCATGATCACGGATTTTTTTAATAACTTATTTATTGTTATTTAAAACATAAAACAGGTATAAAAATATATACAAGTAAATTTGCTGTAGGTGACATAGTGACATGATACAAACATGTGGAGAATTCTTCCCATTGATGGAACTCCAATAACATTTCTAGAGAAGATCTCGAGGCCATCTTCTTTTCAGACGGCTAGGAGTATTATTAGGTAATGAAGAAGAAGCTAGGTTAGAAACAAGTGGATTTCGGTGGACTTGATTCGTTACAAAGTAAGGAGCATTAAGGATTTTGGATTGTAAATATTGGATACGAGAGGAGTTCGAAGATTTAGTGGAGCCCCAAAGCTTAACTCCGTATGTCCAGATAGGCCTTATTATTGTTATGTAGATCAGTCTTTTGTAATGCGTTGGAAGTTTAGACCGTTTGTCTAGTAAGTGCTGTAATAGTCGGAATCTGCGTGCAGTTTCCTGTCTTTT
>NW_027116755.1:111858-112216 GCF_000696795.3 Halyomorpha halys | reverse complement strand
ATTCGAAGGTTTAGTGGAGCCCCAAAGCTCAACTCCGTATGTCCAGATTGGCCTTATTACAGTCATGTAGATCAGTCTTTTGTAATGAATTGGTTTAGACCGTTTGTCCAGTAAGTGCTGTAAAAGTCGAAGTCGACGTGCAATTTCCTGTCTTTTCAGTCTTGTCTGAGGATTCCAGGCTAGTCGTTTGTCCAGATGTAGTCCAAGGTAGCGGATCTGTTCGAAAGGGGTAATATCAACATTATTAGAGGAGACTGTTGGGGAGTCGGTAGGTTTACGACGAAGGGTAAAGGTGATTTGAAGGGATTTGTTTGGATTTATTTTAATCCTCCAATTACGACACCATTCTTCGAGGGGT
>NW_027116755.1:109122-109758 GCF_000696795.3 Halyomorpha halys | reverse complement strand
TGTAGAGAAACTACCCATTGGTAGCACTCTTATGATGTTATACGTTTTAGCAGGTCTCGTGGCCATCTTCTTTTCTGGCGCCTCGGAGAATTATCAGCAGTGGAAGAGGGGGCAAAGTTAGAAACTAGTGGGTTTTGGTGGTTAGGGAGTTTATGATGGAAGGAAGATATCATTAATATATATATCATATATATCATAAAATAAAAATGTACTTCATTTAATTGTAGAAGTGGAAAAAAATTCCAAATAGAATCCACCTTTGCATCCTAAAATTGTAACAATTAAGTTGTTCTTATCAACAATTTTTATCTATGTTTCTACAATTATATATAAGTTGTACAAAATTTTGATTTAAAATTGTTTTTGTCGTTCACTAATGGTACATTCTTCTATCTCTATAGCACGAATCAATGCTCTATATTAGACCATCACCTCTTTGGACCATATCAACATGCCCAATATGCTGTTTTTTTAACCTCCCTATTAATATGACCAATATTTTATCCATTGTATGATTTCAGTTAAAAATTATGAAATTTCAAAAGAAACTTGAAAAAATAACATATATTATTATATATTGTAATATGATTACAAGAATTTTAAATATGCACAAATCCTTGATGCTCCTTATTACGT
>NW_027116755.1:108522-109072 GCF_000696795.3 Halyomorpha halys | reverse complement strand
GCTCCTTATTACGTCACAAATAAACTCATTCACAAAGACCTTAACATCCCATTCGTTGCAGATTTGACCCAAAACAGATATGCGTCTTTTCATTTAGGGAGTTTATGATGGAAGGAATGATATCTGGTTCGGGCTAGATTGGGTACAAATAGAACATTAAGGTCTTTATATATGATTTTATATGTGACAAAGTAAGGAGTATTGAGGATTTTACGAAGGATTTTGGATTTTAAGGATTGGATACAAGAGGAATTTGAAAGTTTAGTGAAGCCCTAAACCTCAACTCCGTATGTCCAGTTTGACCTTATTAAAGTCATGTAGATCAGTCTTTTGTAATGAATCGGAAACATAGAACTTTTGTTTAGTAAGTGCTGTAATGATTGAATAAAATAACAAATAAATAATAATAACAAATAAAAAAATACAGTACAAGTTGAAAGATGGAAAAATGAAATAATAGTAAAATCAAGAATAAAGGAAAGTAATAACTCAAACTAGGTAACCTAACCTACAAAACGGATTGATCGCCGCGTTTGAGCGAAGAAATTAT
>NW_027116755.1:105067-105812 GCF_000696795.3 Halyomorpha halys | reverse complement strand
CTTATCACAGAAGAGGATCTGAAATTCAATTGGAGAGAGTGAATTTTTCGATAAAATGAAATAAAAATAGTGAAATGGAAAGAACAAAAAAAAAAGGAATAAATTGAAATATTTTAATTTATTGTGTAGACTGGAATTGATTGTAAAAGAAAATTGTGAGGGAAAAAAATTGTTTTCTTTCTTTTTTATTATATGTAAATACATGTAATTTATATATGCATGATTACGGATTTTTATAATAATTTATTTATTGTTATTTAAAACATAAAACAGGTATAAAAATATATACAACAAGTAAATTTGCTGTAGGTGACATAGTGATATGATACAAACATGTGGAGAATCTACCCATTGATGGAACTCCAATAGCATTTCTAAAGGAGAAGATCTCGAGGCCATCTTCTTTTCAGACGGCTAGGAGTATTATTAGGTAATGAAGAAGAAGCCAGGTTAGAAACAAGTGGATTTCGGTGGTTGGGAAGTTTATTATGGAAGGATTGCTATCTTGTTCTGACCAAATCGGCAACATATGAAACATTGAGGTCCTAATGGATGACTTGATTCGTTACAAAGTAAGGAGCATTAAGGATTTTGGATTGTAAATATTGGATACGAGAGGAGTTCGAAGGTTTAGTGGAGCCCCAAAGCTTAACTCCGTATGTCCAGATGGGCCTTATTATTGTCATGTAGATCAGTCTTTTGTAACGAGTTGGAAGTTTAGACCGTTTGTCTAGTAAGTGCTGTA
>NW_027116755.1:102634-103157 GCF_000696795.3 Halyomorpha halys | reverse complement strand
GATTCCCCGTTTGCTCATTATATTATTAAATATTACATCCCAGTAATATGCGACAGAATAGTATAAAGCATTAAATTATATAATCAGAATAACATTATAAATAACACTAATTAATTAATAACACCTAAAATTGAAATATTAGACAAATATAATTATTAGAATAATGCAATAAAAAAAATTGTATACTTATTTTTTAAATCTTCTACCCATGAAAGGTTCAATCAAATAAATATTTAGTATTTTTTTTTCCTTTTTTCCCAATATTTCATTATTTTAAAATTATTTGCACGACAACGTTTTGAAATCCTATATATAAATATATACAACAAGTAAATTTACTGTAGGTGGCAAAGTGACATGATGCAAACTTGTGGATCTCGAGACCATCTTCTTTTCAGACACCTAGGAATATTATTAGGTAAGGAAGGAGAAGCCAGGTTAGAAACAAGTGGGTTTGGGTGGTTGGGAAGTTTATTATGGAAGGATTGGTATCTGGTTCTGGCCAAATCGGCAACATATGGAA
>NW_027116755.1:101367-102519 GCF_000696795.3 Halyomorpha halys | reverse complement strand
TCCACTTTTGTGTATTTTTTAGTAGTGGATAAAAGTCTTTTACTGTCTGATGTAGTGCTGCACTCTGTTTGAAAATTTCTATGGATAAATACTCAAAAAAAAGAACTTTTAATCTAACTGAATCCGAAACACAACGATTCCCCGTTTGCTCATTATATTATTAAATATTACATCCCAGTAATATGCGACAGAATAGTATAAAGCATTAAATTATATAATCAGAATAACATAGATAACAGTATAAATAACATTAATTAATTAATAACACCTAAAATTCAATATATTAGACAAATATAATTATTAGAATAATACAATAAAAAAAATTGTATACTTATTTTTTAAATCTTCTACCCATGAAAGGTTCAATCAAATAAATATTTAGTCATTTTTTTTCCAATATTTCTTTATTTTAAAATTATTTACACGACAGCAACGTTTTGAAATCCTGTATATAAATATATACAAGTAAATTTGCTGTAAGTGGCAGAGTGACATGATACAAACATGTGGATCTCGAGGCCATCTTCTTTTCAGACCTCTAGGAATGTTATTAGGTAAGGAAGGAGAAGCCAGGATAGAAACAAGTGGGTTTGGGTGGTTAGGAAGTTTATTATGGAAGGATTGGTATCTGGTTCTGGCCTAATCTGCAACATATGGAATATTGAGGTCCTGATGGATAACTTGATTCGTGACAAAGTAAGGAGCATTAAGGATTTGGGAGGAATTTGATGGTTTACTAATGGATTGCCAGTTTAGACCGTTTAAAATAAATCCATACGATAAAAAAGATTGATATACTAAGTGATAATTACTGCAACATTAAAATTAGTTACATTACAAAGACTTTTTGGAGTCCTCCTCCGAAACCTTCAGTTCGAAGTCTTCAGGGTTCTTCTAAAAATTTGAAAAACAATGCAACAATAATATAATAAAAAAAATAAAGCCTATTTAAAAGCCTATTTAACAATCAAAATTTTAATGTTTGTTAAACAATTTACATAAATTACACAAAGAAATATTTAAATTTTAAAATATTTGGACATATGAAATTGAGCTCTGGGGCTCCTTCAAACCATCAAATTCTTCCCGCATCCAATCGTTACAATCCAAAATCCTACGTAAAATCCTTGATGCTCCTTATTACGTCACAAA
>NW_027116755.1:96358-99502 GCF_000696795.3 Halyomorpha halys | reverse complement strand
ATTCTGGAAGACCGTGTGTATCAATGAATGGAATATGGTCCGGGTGCGGTCAACTATAAAACTCCAATAGTAAATGGGTGTACCATTTTTATTTGAGCCAACGTTTCGTCCCACGTTGAATAAATTGAAGAAATTTAACGGAGAATTCCGTCAATCATAAAGTTGATAAAGACTGCATCTTCCTTACGTACCGACACATTTTGAACATAATAAAACCCTCATAATACTTCTTTTCTATCTGTTCTGCATTTCAGAAGCCACTTTCTTGTCATATCTTTTATTCTTGTTTCTCTAAATTCTCATCCCATATTTAATTATTTTTATATTTACTATCCTTCCTTTTTCATTTATATTCATGTTTCTTATTTTTAATTTATATTCATGTGTTACCTACTTAAGTGTACTTATATTAATCACTTTATTGTTAATTCTCAATTATATTGAGATTGAATTCAATTGAATTGAATAATTGCGAAAGGGTGAAACTGGAGGAGCAGAAATGAGAAAGAAAAATAGGAATGAATGAAACATTTTTATTTGTTGTACAGACCGAAATGGATTGTAAAAGGAAACTGTAGGGGTGAAAAAAATTGTTTATTATATCCTATTATTGTATCTCTTTTTTTTATGATTATACCATGTATAATAATAATAATGATTATACCATGTATGTGTAATGTATATATGTCCGATTACGGATTGATAAGTATGCTGTGTGAGATAGCAACCTGATGTATTTAGGCAGCATAAATAAACAAATACATATCTCTGTATCCCCACTCATTTGGTATAATGTCTTTCTTAATCACTTACATATATTTTATCCTATTATTTTAACTTTATTTCATCTTTGTTTTTCTATCCATGACATTTTTGTTTGATTATTTTTTTATTTATTTTTTTATTTTATTTTATAATTTTGTAAATATTTCTTCTCCCCCTCTATTATGTATATTATCATTTATTGTGTACCTAACTTTAATAATGTTAACATTGTTTACTTTTAAATTATTTTCGTTATTATGTGACGTACTTAACTGCCATCCCCACTCCTTCCAATACAAACGGTTCACTCTGACTGTGATTTATGTTAAAACAGGTATGAATTCTGTCTCATTCATTTTCATTTGATTTTATTCTTTCTCCTTTCCATCTCTTTATTTGAACTTTCTTTAATATTTCTTCTCTCATTTTTTCTTTATCGTTCTGTTACTATTACCGTTTTCATTTATTGTTTATAACCGATTTTTCTTATTAAATTTGACGTTTCACTATATGCCCCTGTTATTTTCCACTATGTTTTTTTTTCCTTTGTAACTATATCAAGTGTTTGTATCTTTTTAGCCCTGACGAAGCCTTGCAACGTGGGGCGAAACGTTGGCTCAATAAAAATAATATACCCATTTACTATTTGAGTTTTATTTGACCGCACCCGGACCATATTCATAAATATTTATTCGATAGAAGATTGGAAAAAAGGAGCCTAGTACCATGAAGGTTTCTCACATCTCATATCAACAGTTCAAAAAGGACCTATAAAATGAAGTGTGGTATATGTTGGAGCGATGTACTCAGTTCTGTTAGACCAAACATTCCCAATTAATTTTTTTATTTATTTTTTTTTTTTAGAGACATTTAAAACTTTATTTTCGCAATATTGTAATTATATTCTAATTATTAATATTATCTATATGATAAAATTCTGTCTGTGTGTTTCTGTCATCGTATTGCGGGTTCTATAGAGTGTCCTTTTCTGAGTTATATACATAAAGGTAGCAAAATAGTGTGCAAACACTTTCGCATTGACCCTCTGCAACGTGGGACGAAACGTTGGGGAACAATAAATAGTTTCATTTTACTATTGATACCTTTATTGATCGCCACCGGGACTATCTTTCTACGATCCACTACAAACGGTCAATTATCTTCTTCCAATAAAACATTCTTGATTGAGTACTAAGGATGCTCTAACCAACCCCTACCCAGTGTCTATTTCTAAATTATATCAACAGATAATTTATGATTATAAAAAAATTGGTGCCATATCTGTATCTCAATCAGTCTGTAGTAAAATTTTGAAGAGGATATACACATATCTGTGTGTATAAAAAGTTACAAATATATATTATAACGAATTTATTTGTAATTTTCAGTGGTTTTATTGATTACTATAAATAATATAATATAAAAATTATGCTTAGCCCAAAGTATGTTTGTTAATATAATCAAACAAAAATGTATTACTAAATTATGAAAGGCATGCCCCCTCCTACACCAATGCCAGTATTAGAAATTCAAGGCTAGATGTCTTCTGGAATGGTCTGCATCATTCGTCTATAATTGACAACAGGGACCTTGATGTCGAAAAATCTAACTGACATTGTTATGACTTTTCGAGATTGTTTCTATTTTTCACAAATTGTTGATCTAAGATGAGGAAGAAAAAGAATGTTTTTCCTGTTGAATGTCCGATTCGGGCCTCACGTTTCCTGTGATCTTTGACACTGATTGATAATTGAAACTGGAAGTATACCCTTTACGATTTATAAAGTAGCTATTTCTCGAAGGTCAGGGAGATGCTAGTAACAATATCTGAATCGAATTTCATACCTCAACATGGGATATAGAAACTGATTGTGTAAATGCATTCACCTAGTTTATTTATCATATACACTAATTTCGTTTTGTATACACATATTTACTTTTTGCTTATTTTTATCCTTGTTTATGTTAAAACTTGAAAAAATTGTTAAAACTTTTTTTTATTGTATAAAGTTTAAATCATAGGTTATTTATGCTATATCCTATCCTAAACAGAAATTCCAAACTAAAATCAGAAACAACGGTTCTTATATTTAAAACAATTCTCAGGCCACTGATGATGTACGGCTGTGAAGTCTGGGGAGCGGCATCCTTCACGAAAAGGAAAAAACTACAATCTTTTCAAAATAAAGTCCTAAGAATCGCAGTTAATGCCCCTTGGTTCATATGAAATAACCAATTCCATCGCGAATTACAGATGAAGTCAATAGAGGATTACATAAAAAAAAACTGTTCATGAAGTTCCACTCCCAGTTGCCGACAGTTAAAGGAGCAGTGACCTACAACCTGGGAAACCCAACCTCAACCCGAAGACTGAAGCCC